>NC_089509.1:15623041-15800541 GCF_036850995.1 Saccopteryx leptura | reverse complement strand
TTATGTAACACTTTTTATTTTTCAAATTTTGGGCCTCAAAATTAAGGTGCGTCTTATACATGGGGAAATACAGTACAGTGGTACCTTGAGATACGCATTTAATTTGTTCTGTAACCAAGCTTGTAAGTCAGTCATTCATATATCAAACAAATTTCTCCCATTTTAAATAACTGAAATAGATTTAATCTGTTCCAGCCCTGTGAAACATCCCCAATCCATCCTAAGTTATGAAAAAAGACATGTTGTTTTTTAAGGAACACACATGTATACTTTACCAATGCATAACAAAATATATGAAATAAAAGAAAAAAGTGTTATTTAGTACTGTATTCTTACCTTGGAGACAGATGAGTGTGGCTAATGGAGGTGAATGGTGGAGGAGGAGGGAGGGAGGGAGGAAGGGATGCAGACCCTGTAGACACGTAAACTAAAACTGCACTTTCTTAACACTAAATGTAAACTAAAACTGCATTTTCTTTACTTTAAACAAAACTAAAACTGCACTTTCTTTACTTAAAATGAAAACACAAAAACTTAATTGTAAAAAAATACACTTTCTTAGCTTTACACTTACCTAAGCTTAATGTTACGTATTTTTAATTTAATCATCACCTGTTTTTGCCTTTTTGGCTGCATTTTTGGCACTTTCACTTGCAGGACTTTTGAATAAAAATCTATCCAAAGAGGTTTGCTTTTGCCTGCCTTTTAAAATGTTATGGAAATATGACAAACAAGTGTCATTAAAAAGTGCTGAAGCACGACCAGTTGAAACTTTTTCTGGGTGTTTCTTTTCAATGAAACTTGAAATCTTCTGCCACATTGCCAGCATGTCTTTAATTTCACTTGTAGAAATCACTTCCTCCAACTCTATCTCCTCCTCACTACTAATCTCTGCAGAAGCTCCATATGTTGCATCATCTGTAGCTCCTTCAACTCCTCAGTTGAGAGTTCCTCCTCATGTTCCTCAACGAGCTCATTTACATCACCCTCATCGACCTCCAGACCCATCGACTTTCCGAGGGACACAATCTCCTCCAATGCTTCTACCTCAGTCTCGGTCTCTGGTTTGAATCCTTCAAAGTCCCCGTCTGCAACAACATCAGGCCATGACTTTTTCCATGCTGAGTTCAAGGTTCTTCTTGTAACCTCTTGCCATGCCAAGTCAATAATGCGTAAACATATCACGATGTTGTAGTGATCTTTCCAAAACTCTTGAAGAGTTAGAATTGTATTGTCATTCACCTCAAAGCAGCAGCGGAACAAGTGCTTTGTGTAAAGCTTTTTAAAGTTGGAAATGACCTGCTGATCCATAAGTTGCAAGATTGAAGTCATGTTGGGTGGGAGGTAGAGGACTTTCACGATTTTGAACTCATTGAGAATGTCATCTTCAAGACCAGGTGGGTGGGCTGGAGCATTTTCAAGGATTAGTAATGCTTTCATCGGGACTTTATTTTCTTGAAGATATTTCTTCACTGCAGGACCAACGATGAGATTTACCCAGTCAATAAAAAAGTGCTATGTAACCCATGCCCTAGCATTGGCACGCCACATAAACTGCAGTTTTTCTATAAGAATCCTATGAGTCTTAAAGACTCAAAGATTTTCAGAATGATACACTAGCAGTGGCTTTACTTTACAGTCATCGCTAGCATTTGCACACAATGCAAGGGTCAGATGGTCCTTCATGGGTTTATGGCCTGGCAGCTTCTTCTCCTCTGCGGTGATGAAAGTCCTCCAGGGCATTTTTTTCCAAAACAATCCTGTTTCATCAAAGTTGAACACTTTTTTGGGGATGTAACCTTCCTTTGCGATAAGCACAGCAAAATGTGCGATGTACTCCTCAGCTGCCTTAACGTCAGCACTCACAGCTTCACCATGCCTCACCACCGAGTGGATGCCAGATCTCTTCTTGAAATTTTCAAACCAGCCATGACTTGCCTTAAACATATCTTCTTCTGCCTCTTTTGAGGTTGATGGTTCTTTTTTCTTCAAGTCGCTGTAAATAATAGGTGCCTTTTTGCATAATACATTTCCGTCACTATATCTCCTGCCAGCTCTTTCTCTTTCACCCATACCAGCAGAAGCTTCTCCATTTCTTCATGGATATTTGCCCTTAATTGGGACAGAATTGTAGTTCCTTTTGCTGGATTTGCAGTTTTGATGGCATCCTTTTGTTTAAGGATGTTACAAATTGTAGATGTATTGCGGTCATACAGCCTTGCCAATCACTCGTACACCATGCTCATGTTTTTCTATTATTTCTTGCTTTTCTTCTATCGACGTCATTCTCTTCTTCTTCTCACTACTGTCCTTTTACCTTACTTTCTCTGGCCCCATGATAGCACACAAAAATAGTTAGTATAAAATGCAAAAATGACTCAAGAATGAGTACAGCACACAAGATTCGACTTGATTCTGCGGGTAACACATGAGAAAGAACGAGATGCTGGTGTTGTGCTGCCGATACTGGATCCGTGCGCCAACTAGCCGCAGCTTCCTGAATCATGACTCGTATCTCAGAATTTCGCTTGGATCTTGAACAAAAATACGGACCGAGTTGCAGCTCATATTTAAAAAATGTGTATGTTGGTCTGCTTGTATCTCAAGGTACCACTGTACTTGATTTTAAACAAACCATTGTCATGCTTTATGACTCTACTGTAAGTGAAACATCTATCCTTTCTGAAATTGACATTAATGATCAGTCAATGGAGTATAGCCCTATTTCCAGTTCTCTTTCACCACTTTCTCTCTTGTTTTTCTCTTTTGTTCATCCACTTACTTACAATACATTTTTCCCCTATTCCCTCTTTCTCATTATTACATTGTACTCTGTCATTCTCACTGGAGACAGGAGTGAAGAAAAGGACAGGACAGAGAGCTCTACCTTCAGGCTTTGTTTCAAGGCACGCTAGAGTCTGAAACACCAGGCAGTGTGTTTTTAGGCCGGTGAGTAGTCTGAGCTGTGTACACATGTGTCTCTCTTCCTGGGTGGTGTCACAGAGCAGCGACACGCCTGCCCTCTCCATGCAGTGGACAGCAGCAGCACCCTGCCCACACCCCAGAACCATCCAGGGTGCTCTTGTGACCCTCAGCCATCCATGTCTGTGTCAGAGGGCACTTTTATGTAAGAGGTGTGCAAAATCTCCCTGCCAGTGGCAGGCTGCAAGTGCCAGGAATCTGGCGTCCCAGAAGCTGCCACTCATTCTTGGAGATCGGTGCATAAACACCCCAACTCCCTCGCCCCTGTGGTGGGGGGATTTTGAGGCCCGTATTTTGCCCCATTTCCCTGAATTTCCCTTGAGTTAATTTCAGTTACTTAGTAGTATACCTTTTAAAAGCTCCCTCCCTTCCCTGATATGCTTCCCCATGGGCGTTTTCTGCATTTCTCAAAAAAACTAGATATACTCAAATCCTTGTGATATTTCATAGGGAACCACATTTGAAGAACCTTGATTTTTCCATCAGTGCCCGTCAGCCTCTGCTCTCTCTGCTTTGACGGTGCCCTCTTCGTACAACCCCACCTTTGCTGCCATTGTCTCCTCAGTTCATTCAAATATATGTTCATAGAACTTGAACCATATCTCCAACATCTAGAACAGTGAATGGCCAAGAGTTGGAGCTCAGTGAACATTTGTAGGGTGAGCAAATGAATAAGTGAGTCATGTCTGAGATGAGTCATTTTCTTTCTCCTATCCAGGAATCCTTTCTCTCTTTTATTCTTCAATCCTAGTCTTCAACTACAATCTCAAAAAATATTTTTTGTACTATAATCTCACACTACTTTCCTCATAAACCCATAGGACAAAACTGATTCCTGGCTGGGAGCCTTTGTTTCGGTTTTCTCTTTGACCGGAAATCCCCACCCCCGCCTTTGCCTCTCTAACTATTCAAGTGTAATATTATCACTCCATCCAAGTATAAATTACTCCCCCCAATCCCATGAGATCACATCTCACAACCTCCCTGACCACCCTCTCTTCCATGTTGTGTAAAATGACTTTTGTGTTTACATACTCTAAATATCATACATAATCTATTTTATTTTGAATTATCTCCAGATGTTTCATGTAATAATATTTAGGCCCTGTGTCCAGACACTTTAGATGTATGTGTGTATGTATGTCTGTGTTCAGTCAGACATATTTGTGAATTCACCTTCCCCTTACATTTTTTTGCAGTCCCCAAATCAGCACTTGCAGGGTTTTCATGGTCATACCTACCTTCACAGGGTGGTGCAGACCTTGTCACCAGACACATCCGTTCTCAGATGAGGTCAAACAAGCCAACACTCTGCCCTCTGGTTCCAGCTATCACCCTGTAAACCAGTGTCCTCTCTGTGCTCTTTTTAGTGCCACATTTTTCACATTTCATGCTTTTTGTTAGTGACTTCACTGTTTAAAATGGCCCCCACAATGGTGGAGAAGTGCTGTCTCATGTTCCAAAGGGCATGAAGGTTGTGATGTGCCTCACGGAGGAAATGGGCATCAGGTGAGCTTTGTTCAGGCCACAGGTGTAGTGCTGCTAGCCGTCAGTTCAGTGCTAATGAATCAACAGGATGTATTGCATGGAGTGTCTTTAAATAGAAACACTCATAAAACAAGATTATGTATTGATTTGTGATGAAAGTGTTGTGATGGAGGCCTGCAGGAACCAAACCCTGTATTTTCCTGAGGAGCAATGACCCAATATTTGCTAATTCAAGGTTTGTGACAACTTTATAGATTATAACTACCATTAATAATGAGACTTGACTGTGAATGTGTGAGTGTTGTGAATGTTGGCATTTGCCTCATGTGGGCATTTAGGAGACAAAGAAAGCAAGAGTTATTGAAATTAAATAGTGTGCCCAAGATTATTTGCTAAGATGATAAATGGTAGATCTGGAATTTTGTCTGCCAATATCCCAAAGTCTTTTGGCTGTTCACACATCATACCAGTGACTTTTCTTTGTTTAATTACCTTAGAACCTAATTATTACAGGGAGTGTGTGTGTGTGTGTGTGTGTGTGTGTGTATACGCATACACGTATTGAACTGACTGAAAGAATGATGAAAAGCTGTAATTCATACAGAGAAATACACCTAGATAACATTTTTAAAACAGTTTGCTTTACAATCCTAATTTAGAGCTTAAAAGAGAAGCTCTAGCTCATTCCAAATCTTAAAAGAGAAGTAGAAGGACTTCCCCACCTAAAAGTTGAGTTCGTAAATCTACAGACTTCATATTCCTTATTGTGGAAATGAAAGTCTGACAAGCAACCAAACCTTAAAGAATCAAAGCTACAAAAATTCTATCATGACCTGGAAGATCTGCACCTTAAACTTGCCTGACATTGAGCTGAGCTGAACTCACATGTGCTGTGGCAGTGGACGCCTGCCCATTATGTGTGGTTAGATGGGCCAGTTTCAGACAGCTGCCACCTTCCTCAGCAGATGTGCATTTATATAGAGAGATGACAGGAGAAATTATATCTTGAAATCTATACAAAACAGATCTACATAGGTCAAGATACTATATAGCTTATAAATACATGTATCTACCTATAAATATACATATATGAAGATATTTTTTATACTTCATAATCTATTTTCACAAAATAATTTACATATTTTTTAAATGTCCAAAGTAGCTTTGTGAGCACAGTTTGAAAACCTGTCTTTTTTTTCTCTTATGCTATTCTCCTCTAAGCAGATTGTTTAGGTGCCTAGAGGTTAATGATCCTAATCTTTTGCACTTCTGTATTTGCAGATGATCTTAGTTTAGTGCTAAGTATAAGGAAGTCTCTGATCACTGATAATCCAAGTTTGCCTGACTGACAATGTAGGACACAATGATTTATTTCTACAGCACTGTGGTTAGACTTAGTGTAATGGAGTGATGTCACCTGGTTCTGTAGCATCAATGTCTGGATGTATGTATAAAATGGATGACATTTTTTTTTCATATGATAGTCTCTTGACATTTCTTTTTCCCCTTGAAAATAAGAGCCAATCATGAGGCTCAAATGAAAATTTCCCGACTTCTAGAAAGCTGCCAGAGACAAGGTTGCATGAGGCGCTTCCGGCAGGGTGGTGACACACGGTGACGTTTTATGTTTGCCCCAAGGCTGCACTACCAATCCTGGAGTGCTGGGAAAGGGGACAAGGGTCCTTAAGAGCTGTGTCGTTACTGAGCCAAGGAACTGCTTCGTTTCAGCTTAGAATTCTGAATTCTAAAAATTCACTATTGTGCCAATATTTCCAGAATATCTCAATGGCTTTATGTCCAATGACTTTAATGATCCTGTTTTGAGGAGCTAAGCTGTTAAGAAATCAAGGTATGAGGGTTGATTTATTTTCGTCCAGTTTAAAAGCACAGCTGAATTTCATGGTGCAGATAAAAATAGATTAACTGTATGACTCCACCCAAGCCTTTGTTGGCTGGGTAACTTCTCCAACTGGGCCGAGGACGTTTGTGTTCAGAGGTGGTGACCCAATGGCTTTGTCTCGCCAGGATTCATTTTTTAAAAATCTACTGTGTTTACTAATGGGAGCACCACTCGGAGTTTGTTTAGCAGAATCCCTCCTCAGCTCCAGAGGGAGCACAGAAGCAGTAGGGAAATTGCAACATTTTCATCTGCAGACTCTTGCTTATTTTTCAGTGGAGATTGTTGCAAACCATAATCCTTTTTTGCTTCAGGAGAAGCTGTCAGAGGATGAGAGAAAACACAAAGAAGCTTTGGAAGACCTTCAAATGGTGGTGGACGAAGACTCCAGGAGCGAAAGCAGCAGTGCGGATGAAGGAAGAGAGAAGACCAAGCTGCTGTTAGAGAGACTGAAAGCCCTGGAGGTAAGACGGGGAGCAATTTTTACACATGTGAAGAAGAAGTGTTCTGCTTCTCTTATTGGCACTGGGTTTGAGTGAGGTTAAATCTTCCTTTCTTGAGTCTCTGTTCCCTCAGAGACTAATAGGATCTAGCCTCTCTGTCAGTCATGAGCTCCTGCTCATCATTCGTAGAGATCAGATTCTTGGCCTAATGACTGTGATCGTATTGCCTTAAAAACCATTCATTGAACAGTGACTCACTTTACATTTGGTTCAGCCCTCAGATTGGACCAGTACCCCTAAAATTGCAAACTCCTTGAAGAAAGAAGCTGTCTGATAATTCACTTATTTACCCAGTACCTAATACAATGAATGAATGAGTGAATTAATAAATAAAATAGCCAATACTATGTAAGGGTCGTTGTAAAAGAATTAAATTTTAAGCAGAATTATTATTTCAAAAAAAAAATCTGTGCAGAAAGTTCACCATGGACAACATGAAAGTAGACGTAAAGCTTAGCTACAGGGTGCACGAGGGCGGTATTGAACCACGACAGTCCCCAAAACCGCCTGTCTGGTACTTAATAGCATTGGACGTCACTTCAGGTGTTAATTCCTGAATGTGTACCACAGTCCTCGAAGAACATGACAGTTAGTTCTTGATTGAGATTTCACATGCTGAAATATTCTGGGAGTGGGCTTAGTTCATTTTAATAAGTTTTCTGTTAGCATGTAGAACTGAGACATAATTACTTTTAAACAGGGACTATGGGTAGCCCATCTCTTCTTAAGCGAGGTACAGGGGACCTCAGAACCTCTGAAAATTTAGTTTCTCCATTGGGTCTGCAGAATCCTGAAAACTTCAGCAGAGTGAAGAAATAAGATTGGAGAAAGACATCTTGGTTTCCATGGTTGGATCCCGAAATCTTGCCTTGATGCTACCACGTGGTCTAGAGTGGGCATATGGCCCTTTTTGCTATAATTTCCTCATCCATAGTAAAGCAAAATTAAGATTATGGACTTTGGAACCAGGTCCCAGGGTTTGGTTTGAATCTCAGTTCTATACTCCTTTCTAGTTTTGAAACATTGGGCAAATTAATTAGGCTCGCTATGCCTCTGTTTCTTCAACAGTAAACACAGGGCTAATGATAGCAACTTACCTTCCGGGGCAGGAATGAGGATTCGGTGAACTAACATTTGTACAGTGGTGCCTGGCACGCAGGCTCTTCTCTCCCACTACCCCAAGGTGCCTGCCGTTCCTTAAATCTTTTTGCCCCACTAACCTGAAACCGTAATCCACACAAGAATGGTGAATAAACAGATTCAGCTCCTGCACACAGCACTGATTGAGGGTAGATAGTGTCACACATGGTAGAAGAGAGGTCAACACGGAGACCCCATCAGCTCGCCGGATGGCCAGGAATCACTCCTTTCTCCCCAAAGGTTCTCATACTTTTTTTTCATTTTTAAGATAGTCACTTTGAAAAGTGGGAAAGTCTTCTGAAGAGGCACTGAGGTTTCTATCTCAGAGTTCGGGGAAACTCATAGCTTTGTCTTGAGGATGAAGTACCTGGATTTAACAATAGCAATGAGTGGACGTTACCCATTCTTACTTCCCTAGAGCCATGTACTTAAATTGTTAGTTTTACTCATGATTACAGTGGAAAATGCTCTTAGTTGACCTAATTGTCACTGAAAAAAAACTGTGAAGAACATTTTATTTCATCAAGTCAGAAAGGATTTAAAAAATTTCTTTGGCAATGCATGTTTCTTAAGTAAAAAAGACACAGTGTACTTTTTTTTAACTTTCACCAAGATCTCTCTACTCAGACAAAAACTCTTGCATCCAGCATTAATTGAATGCAAGGAATGGTATCACTAAGTGCCATTAAGCCTCACAATTTTAATACACAAAAATACTTTATTTTCTAAATTAATTTCCCCTGGGCAGAGTTACTGCTTGTTTTCTAAAATTCTTTGCTCAATATTAAGTTTACTCTCTCCTTGCCCCCAGATACCTTACTGTTGTCTATTTTAACATATAATAGAAAGAGATCTTCATTAAATATATATATGTATACACACATATGTAATTACACATATATATGTCTCATCCAATTTTCATATGAATTTAATTTAATTTTTAAAAATTTGCCCTGGCCAGTTCAGTAGATAGAATGCCAGCCAGGCATGCAGAAGTCAGGTCACACATGAGAAGCAACCATCTGCTTATCTTCCTCTCCCTCTCCTTCTTCACTCTCTCTTTCCCCCCCTTGGAGCCAGTGGCTCAGTTGGTTCGAGCAATGGCGTCTAGTGCTGAGGATAGCTTAGTTGGTTTGAACATCGGCCCCAGATGGGGGTTGCTGGGTGGATCCTGGTTAGGGTACATGTGGAAATCTGTCTACCTTCCCTCCTCTCACTTAAAAATAAATAAATAAAATCACTCTATGTACTTTCTGTATAATCCTTTGCATAATGTAGCAATTATTGTAGGATAATGAAGGGCTCATTCTGACTACACACTGGGCTAGTCACAGACCCCTACATAGATTTATACATTTTAACAAAATGCTGTTAAGATTGCAGGGACATTAAATATATTAAATATATTCAAAATTAATTTGGCAAATTTTATGTTGTACAGCAAGATTTTAGAAAACCATAACATATTTTTCATTTGCATATTTTTGAAACAACCCTATCTGTGCGCCCTGACCTCGTAGTCCCTAGTGCTGTGGAAAGCACAGAGGAGTGGTCTTCGGGGTGATGTCTGTGCGCCCTGACCTCGTAGTCCCTAGTGCTGTGGAAAGCACAGAGGAGTGGTCTTCGGGGTGATGTCTGTGCGCCCCGACCCTGTAGTCCCTAGTGCTGTGGAAAGCACAGAGGAGTGGTCTTCGGGGTGATGTCTGTGCGCCCCGACCTCGTAGTCCCTAGTGCTGTGGAAGGCACAGAGGAGTGGTCTTCGGGGTGATGTCTGTGCGCCCCGACCTCGTAGTCCCTAGTGCTGTGGAAGGCACAGAGGAGTGGTCTTCGGGGTGATGTCTGTGCGCCCCGACCTCGTAGTCCCTAGTGCTGTGGAAAGCACAGAGGAGTGGTCTTCGGGGTGATGTCTGTGCGCCCCGACCTCGTAGTCCCTAGTGCTGTGGAAAGCACAGAGGAGTGGTCTTCGGGGTGATGAAGAACAGCCCTCCTTAATTCCTGCTCCCCAAACAGGTCCTGAGAAGGTGTGGGGAGGCAGAGGAGATGCAGAGTCGACTCCCAATACTACTATATTCTTAATTAATATCGTGAGAATATTTAAAACAACCTAGATTGAGAAGCCTTGACTTTGAGAATTAAGTAAATCTTGTTCAAGCACAATATATCTCAGCCTGGGGAATGTCTAATGCCACCCCAACCCCAGAATTGGTTTTGTTTTTTTTTTTGTGGTTCTTTGTGGGACTGAATTCTTACTTGCACTCAACTTTAAATCCTTCTTTCTTTTTTCCAGCCTCATGTAAAACAAAGCCCTTTTTACTTGATTTGTTTCCAAAAATCCAACCCCACAAAGATATGTGGTTGTGGCAGAATATCTAAAGGCTTTGAACTTGGTCTTTTTTTAAAAATTTTATTTTTTGTGACAGAGAGAGAGAGACAGAAAGACAGACAGACAGGAAGGGAGAGAGATGAGAAGCATCAATTCTTTGTTGCAGCTCCTTAGTCTCCTTAGTTGTTCATTGATTGCTTTCTTATATGTGCCTTGACTGGGGGGCTACAGCAGAGAGAGTGACCCCTTGCTCAAGCCAGTGACTTGGGGCTCAAGCTAGCAACCTTGGGCTTCAAGCCAGCAACTTTAGGCTCAAACCAGAGAGCATGGAGTCATGTCTATGATCCCACGCTCAAGCCAGCGACCCCGTGCTCAAGCTGGTGAGCCCCCGCTCAAGCCAGATAAGCCCGCACTCAGGCTGGCAATCTTGGGGTTTTGAACCTGGGTATTCTGCGTCCCAATCCGATGTTCTATTCACTGTGTCCCCACGTGGTCAGGCTGAACTTGGTCTTTAATAGCTGCAGGACTTCCCCTTGATCCCCAGCCTCCTACCCCAGAGCACAGCCAGCCCTTACCACTTGCTCCCTCTCTCTTGGTCGAATTCCCCAGCCCTTATTACGCAGAGCTTTTTAGGTCTCTGCCCTGCAATCATGCTCTCATTCCAGATCATCCTCAGAGCTCATCAAGGAATTTTGCTAAATAAGACATTTACCTCCAAACAAAGCTCTAGGGCCAGCAGTCAAAGTACTATTAATATACACACATGCACGTATATTTTCTTTCTCTTCGTCACAGTGGTATTCTCTACTCAGTGCCTTGGTTTCAGTGATTTCCAGTTGTTTGTGAAGAAGAGTGGGCTCTCTATCCTCACCTCCCAGCAACTGCTTTCCCTGGGACTAGCTTATCACTTTTGTCAGGCCCTGATGCCTGGTGGGGAGGCCATTGGTGTATTTGATATTTCTGCCTTATCAGACCCCATGGGTGATACAGATGTCACCTGAACATTTTTCTGTAGGTTTTAAGTGTTAGGTTTGGTATTTTCTTTTTTTCATTCTTTTAAAATAATTTTCAATGCTGCTCTTTTGGGGACTGCTTACTTGAAATAAAGTTCATCATTTTGAACATGTCACAGGCCCCTTCTGTCAAAGGACACCTTTCCCCTCTACCTCATCCCATACCACTGATTCCAGGGGTCTTCCCAGACTGACCTCGTCTATCGCCTTGACCTTGTGTCTTCCTGGTTCCCTGTTCCTGGGCCTTGGTTGTGGGGTCCAGGCTTGCTCCTGGCATGTTCCTTGAAATACAGGGTGTGCTGCCTCCAGGCCCTCTCCCAGCTCCCACTCGCTGGCCAGCTGCTTAGTGACTAGAAATCGGGACGAGATCCCCTAGCTCCCTCAGCTCCTGTGGCCGCTCTGATGCCCAGACTAGCCAGGGGGAGAAGAGGCCTGGGACCACAGGGTTCTGAGCCAGCAGATAAATGTGATATCGTCACTGTAGCCTCCAGGTCAGAAGAACTTCACTTCTTACAGGGAAAACATATTCTGCACAGGAAAATATGGCAAGTAAATGTGCTAAAGTCAGCAACAACTCTTTCTAGGCAGTTATACCTTTCTGTGAAAGTATGACAACTAAAATGCTAAGCACAAACATTTTTGTTCATCACTCATTCCTGTTTAAAACGAGGTAATTTAAAATAGTAATTCTCATGCCTGGCTCAATTATGTGTTGAGTTTGTAGTTAATAGATATTTATTTAATGCCTTCTATGGGCCAAACATTGTTCTAGACTCCGGGATTAGATTAATTGCATGGCCCCCTCCAACCCCAGTGAACAGAGACAAAAATACATATTTAGTAAAATAGTAAATGGGAAAAAACAAATAGACAAATAAATGAGCCCCTGAATAAGAAAAATTAGCTGACATACTAATAGGAGAGTGAGGGTGGAAACGGGAGTTATTTCCTTCCAGTGGCCGCTGATCCTGGGCCAGTCAAATACAATGTAAATAATAAAAAGGGGACAGCTGAGGGAAGATCTGGATGAAAAGCAGGCAGAAACTGCACGTGTGAGGTCCCAGAGGTGGTAGAAAGTTTGGCAAGTTAGAGACACAGAGACAAGTAGTTTGTCCTGGAACATAAGGTAGAAGATTCAAATGTTGGAAAAGATGAGTTGAGAGAGGTCAATGGAGGCCAGACCCTATAAAGTGTTACAGGCCAGTCACAGTAAAAATTCAGTGTAATTATCAATGCAAAGGGAAGCCACGAGGGGTGTTTAACTAGGGAAGTACCATGATCTGACTTGCGCTTTAGAGAGCCAATTCTTGCTGCTTTATGGGCTAATGACAAGACAGAGGGAGAGGCAGGGCCACCACATAGGAGGTTGTTTTAGATTGCAGATGAAAGCTATCAGTAGACTGGTCTAGGATGGGTACTAGCACTAATAGGGAATAATAATAATAATAATAAAACTGATGGGGAATAATAATGTATGTATTGGCAAGCCTTTATATGAGGCTTACTGTGTTCCAACACTGTTTCAATTCATCTTCATAACAATGAAGATGAATATTACATATATTGAATATTATATATATTATATATATATAATTATATATATATAATATTCATCTTCATAACAATGCTGTGGGTGAGGTGGATGTGATTATTATCATAACCATTTTAAAGATGAGGATAGAGCCCCAGAAAAGTTGTGTAAATTGCCCAGAGTCACATCAGTTAGTCAGTTAGTATGAGAATCAGAATTTGAACTTCAGTTGTATGGTTCTGCTATGCTACACTGGTAAGAAATGGTCAAGTAAGAATTCATTTTAGAATTAAAACCTGGCATTGCTGGTGCACTGGATGTGGACTATGGGAGAAAGTAAGAAACAAGAGTCACTTGTAGGGTTTTGGCCATAACAACTGAGTATGGGTTGTACCAAATTTCCGAGGGAGGCAAGGCTTGGAGGAGAGGTGACTCACAGAAAGGAATGCACAATCATCAGGGATTTTTTGTTTGTTTGTTTGTTTGCTTGTTTTTGGTACATGTTAAGTTGAAATGCCTGTTAAACATTCAACTGATGATGTTCCATAGGCAGTTGAATATCCAAGGCCAAGGTCAGGGCTAGCAATTATGGATTTGAGAGTCATCAGCATATAGACGACGGCCTACACTGTGGGACTGAACAGGGCAGCACCAGAAGTAAGTGTGCATGTGGACCTTATGAGGGCAGAGGACAGGCCCCTGGCTGCCCCTCTGGGAGAGGTCTGTCTGAGGAGGAAGAGCAGCCAGGGAGCCTGGGAAAGAGTTGCTCATGTTGTAGCAGGGAAATCGGGAAGGCAGAGGTGTCAGGGAGCCTTAAGAAGAACGTGTTTCAAGGGCAGCCTGTCCACAGCTGGTAAGAGAAAAGACAGCGAAAGCCTAGAATTCCTCCTCGGCTCTGGATGGGGTGGGGCAGCTACAAGCTTCGTAACAGCAGTGTTTATTTGGAGGGGGAAGGAAGGGAAGGATGTGGGGACAGTGAGTACAGATAGCTCTTTGCAAAGTTTTCCTGTGACTGAGGGGAGCGTCATACCTGAAGAAAGGCAGAGTCCAAGGGAAGCCCTTTCCAAAAGACAGCTGGCATTAGGACATGCCGGTGTGCTGATGCAAATGGCCGGTACCAACAGAGAAGTCCACTATGCGGGAGAAACAGATATAAAAGTACGAGTGAAATCTGCAAGCAGTTGAGAGGGATGAAATCTGTGCAGAAATAGAATTTCTAGAAATTCAGGTGCCTAGAAGACAACCTAGGAATTCTATGTCTCTGAGTCTAAGAGGACTAAATGTGTGTTTTTATTAAAAATATATATATATATATCTGTGTTGATTGAGATGCACAGCCAGGAGTGGGAATCACAGATACAGCATTGACAGTGAAATTCAAAGCTTTTCCAACACCTTGGGTCCAGTTCAGTTCAGTTTAACCTAAGCTCTCTTTGCCCCTGGGCAAAGGAGAACTTTTCTTGAATCTTCAAACTTAGATGCAGATGCCGTTATCACACATGACCAATGCCAGAGAGCCTTTGAGCCCAAGAAGAGCTTGTAATCAAAAGGGCTCGGAAGTGACTGCTCACCTGCCTGGGAGGGCTCCCTGACGTGCTTGTGGGCTGACCCACAACCCGGTCTGGCTACAGCTCATTGCAAATGAGAAGCAGTCTGATTTCTTAGCATTCCTGACGGGCTTACCTTATTCTTCCTCTCACTTTGATCCTCTCCAAATTTAAGAAAATGAAAAAAAAAATAAAGTTATAAATCAGTTGGTAGTAATCTGAATAGAAATACTTTACTGTTTCCTTCTATCCTTTAGATTCTATGACAACTTGCCAACAGGTAACCGCAGACAATGCTGTCTTAATTTGTATCCAGCGGTAGGTCACCTAGCAACAGTCATTGTTCTGGGATTAGAGACAAACACTACTCTTTGGTAAATGGGCTTGAAGTTAAAAGAAAAAAATTCCTTCCTATGTCAGCATGTAACTTTTTACTAGCATTTTCCTGATTATAAAAGTAGTAAATAGTCACCTTATAGAAAATTAGAAAAATATAAAGAACTAGATAAACTGTAATGACACCAAGCAGAAATATCTGCCATTGATATTTTAGTATTTATATTTCCAGTCTTTTGTATTATTTGTTGTACTTAATCAAGTTAGGAGATCATAAAATTCCATTTATATCATTTAGTAGCTTGCCTTTTAAGTAGCATATGAAAACTATTCCCCTATGGTCTTCATGTTCCTTAAGATGGGATTTAATGGCTGTGTAGAATTTTATCACATGGGTGCTGAGTACCATTTATTTAATCCCTTCCTGTTGGCTACAAAGGTTGTTGACACTTTTTCATTATTATGATGTTGTGATAAACATCTGGGTTCAAAAGCCTATATATACAAATATAATAGAATTTTTTGTGTGTGTCACAGAGACAGAGAGAGGGACAGATAGGGACAGACAGACCGGAAGGGAGAGAGATGAGAAGCATCAATTCTTTGTTGCAGCACCTTAGTTTCTGATTGATTGCTTTCTCATAGGTGCCTTGACCAGGGGGCTACAGCAGAGTGAGTGACCCCTTGCTCAAGCCAGCAACCTTGGGCTTAAACTGGTGAGCCTTGCTCAAACCAGATGAGCCTGCACTCAAACTGGTGAGATCAGGGTTTTGAACCTGGATTCTTTGTGTCCCAGTCCAACGCTCTATCCACTGCACCACTGCCTGGTCAGGCTATAATGGAATATTTAAAATGTGATCTTTTTTTTAGTTATGCAGGTAGGCAGTTAGATTTTCCCCATATCCAATTAAGAATCAGTGGCTCTCCATTAAGAATCCCAGGAAGGACTGAGGGGGCAGTACCGTTAGGGAAGAAGCACCCCAACCACTCTCTAAGGAGCCACTGT
The DNA here is from genome assembly GCF_036850995.1 of Saccopteryx leptura. Lineage (NCBI taxonomy): Eukaryota > Metazoa > Chordata > Mammalia > Chiroptera > Emballonuridae > Saccopteryx > Saccopteryx leptura. The sequence continues at coordinate 15,784,775 of NC_089509.1, read as the reverse complement.
TCCTGTTCAGTCCGGGAGAAAAAGTGGTAGGCGGGTCCGTGGGCTGCTGAAACTCTTTCAAAGATCTAAATCTTTGAGAGAACTTTGTATTTCAGCCAATCTTGCTATTTTGTCGAGGTACTGTCATCACTCTTTCAAACGCAAGTCAAAGACTGACTCAAACTAAAGAAAAGAATGGCCAGGCAAGCAGGAATGGAAGTGTAACAATGGATGAAGTCATGAATCAGTGCAAGGGGTCAGACCATGTGAGGGAGCTTTTTGTAGCTTTGCTCTCCTCTAAGTTGGCATCATTCTTAGGCAGGCTCCCTCCATGCACTGGCAAAGTTGCCAACCAGGAGCTTCTAAGCATCGACCCACTAATCAGCAGTGAAAATGTGGTATCTCTTTCCTCGTAGTTCCACACAAACTCAGACGGTTAGAGAGGGATGTCAGGTGCATAAGCTCCTACCTTGGCCCTTGTAGGAGTATCACAACTGGCAGTCCCATCACTTCTGTGATTTGGCACAGTTCTTGGGTTTTAGTTATTTAAATATCAGTTTCTTGAATACCACTCGGAAAGGTTGCTGTGCTCAGACTTATCTTTATTCTTCTCTGGTGTCTTCTTTTTTCCCCTTCTCTCCTCCCTCTCTTTTTCCCCCCCGCCTCCTTCCCTTCACCCTTCCTGATCGGTGCTAAGCCTGGGCTCCTACTGGAAGCTGGAGTCACAAAGATCCCAAGAGCATTTCTCTGCTCTTGAGGCTCATTGTTGGAGGAAAGACAAACATATACTAATTTACATAATGAAATAATATACATTAACATTTTTTATATTAAAAAAGTGTGTACAAGGGTCCATGGAGTACCAAACAGGGGGCTTAACCAGGAGGAGGCACAGAGATAAGCAGCGGCCACTGAACAGTCTTCGCAGCTTCATGCAAATTTTTAGGCATGTCGTGAGAGGAAAGGCAAGGGGAGCTTCCTGGATAAAAGCAGCAGAACTTGAAACAGGCTCAAGGGGCCCTGAGGGCATGGGTCTGCAGGAGCCTGGGGCACAGAGCCCAGGTTAACCTGCGAGGCTTGGCCCATCCTGTAAGGACAGGTGCTCGAACTCTCCATCTATCCAGCACATGGATATCAAGAGCTAACAGTGCTTGTTTTTGAAACTCATGGAGCATCTAATTAAACATCTAATTTATTTAGATATGTTCTTTAGTAACAGCCCTTTGATTTACCAGGGCCCTGGATGTGCCAGGCCACCTTTAGAGCATCTGATAATGTGTCCAAACCAACACGCCAAGCGGGTGCAAACAGACCTGACCCAGTGAGAGACTATTTATGGCTTGAAAGCTTAGGCCCTTCCCCCATCTACTTTGGAAGAAACTCCTTTGGAGTGTAGACAAAATACACTGCTCACAAAAATTAGGGGACATTTTATAGCTTTATATTCACTTTGAAATATCGCCTGATTTTTGAGCAGTATACATGCGTTCCATAAATTGGAGCCCTACCAATCCCCAAGAGCCTTTGACCTGCGCTCATTGTCTTTCTGCCGTCTTCTCACTACTGATGTGAGGAACTGCCAAGTGGGCTTCCCAGTGGTAATGAGCAGCTGAGGATCCCTCTTACTTTGGGTTTTGTCAGCATCTACAGCGTGTTTTTACTCCAGACTGAATTGGAAGCTTGTTCAATCAAGACATAACCTGTATCCGTAATGACAACTGCCGACGGGGAAGGGAAGAGCTGTGTGTGTGGTGACAGTCTGAAGCGTTCGGGAACGGGACCACTCGGCATTGTGGGGGCCAGTCTGTGTGGAAGCTTGTTAGCAACACCTCGTGTGCTACAAAAAGCCAATATGTCGAGAATTAATCTGCATGAGTATGTTACTGTTGCCTGACTCTGATTTGTGTGGGAACTTGTACGAAACCCCAGACCTTACAGAAGGGCAATGCATCAAGGTCTAATCTCCATAAATACTCTGAACGCAATCAAAGAAGAAAAATGAGCCATGGAGGCAACATTAATTGTGCCCAGAGATAATTAGAACAAAGTGCTGTTAATTGTGTGTTGGTTTAATGTTATGTAGCTGCGCCTTGCGTTTTTTTTTTTTTTTTTTAACAGAGAATATAAATTTTGATGTCAGAAACTGAAAGCTGGCTGGGTTGATTAATCAAAAAGCCTCCATTTGGTTAGTTTCAGCCAATTAGGCATTTTAATTCTTACTCTACAAAGTATGATTAAGCTCGATATGTCATGAGTATAATTGGAAAACAAAACCTCAAATATGGTCATTGTTTTGCAGAGTTGGGTGTGTGGATGCTTCACATCTACACAACTTCCCAAAGTGTCCTGAGTGAAACGACAGGCTGTGGTTGACGAGCAGCCCCGCACGGAACTGCGGCATTTGACAAACCCTAGTAGCTTGCCAGGAGAAAATGTGACACCGCCTTCGAAAAGGGGAAAAAATTAATGTCTCCAGGTCAGGGTCCAGAAAAATGCCCTTGTTAAATAGATACTACTGTTACCTGCTGAGTCACCCTCCTAATATGGTAATAGGTCTAGAAGTGTTGTGAGATGTTCACTTACTCTGAAATCCAATGGCAGCCTTTTGAGGGTGATCTAATTCATTAGCATTCAAATTGTCGCTAAGCCTAGGGCCTCACTACTTTGAGTGAGGGAAGTACAGTTTTACCTTATAGCCAAAGCAGTATGACTGAAGTACTAGAGTGGACCAGGGATTTTTACGGGTGGGAAAGTGGGAGGAGACATTATAAATACAAGCCATCATGGGCGTAAGAACCTCTACAATATTTTGGAACTATCTAAAAATATGTCTTTATTTTTATTTGTGAATTCGACTTTCTAAATGTAAATGTCCTTGGCATGCAGAGTTGCATTCCTAGCGTCTAATTGGTCACAGCACACCGAGGGTGGGCGCAGTCTCTCCGAGCTTTACAAGGGTTCAGCTCCTGTGGTGGACTGGGCTCTTCCCGAATGCAGGTTTCCACCAGGCTCCCAAGGAAGAGACAGCTTGGAAAATGTGCCTTTTGTTTGTTTTGAAAGGATGGTTTGCAACATAGCAAAGAAAAACAGAAGAAGTGCTTTGAAAATGCCGACAGGGCACAGGATCAGTGTGGGAATTCGGGACTCTTCCCTCCAGGCAGAGGCTTTCCCCCACTCTTTGTCCTCCGTGTAGTCACACCCGCAGGAGCTTTCTTAGAAACCTAAAACACACCTTTTCCTGTAACATCCTTATTATTTTTTTGCTTTGTATGTGCCCAGGGCCAAAGTCAAATTGGTTTTGGTAATCTCGTAAAATACCAAGACAGTCATGAATTCATTTAAAGGGATCTGCCTCCCCTACATGCAGTCATTTGGGGACTGTACAGCCAGTAGCCCCTGGCACCATCACAGCCGCCTGGCCCACACAGGTTTGCTTTAGATTCGGACAGACGGTAATGAGACAATGGAGCCAAGAACTGGTGGGCCATTACCTTTAATCCTAGCTTGCACTCAGCGGGCAAGAAATACATACAGTGGGAAAACACTTCTCTTTCTATTCAGGGCTCCCAAAGCCACTGACTTACCCGAGTTTCCTAGAATCACAGGTTTCTAACCTCATCAGTCTCATTCACCTCTGTTCCCCATCTCCTTCTCTCTGCACAAACTCTGCACTAACTGGCTTCTCACTCAGCACTCCACCATATTGGCTGCTTCTCGCCTCCTCCATGTGGCCTTTCTCTGCTCTCTGCTCTCTAATGCTAATCTCAGGAATTGAGAGAGCAAACTCCTGGTCTGCCCACCCTATAGTGTAGAAATCAAATCTTTAATCCAATATACAAACAAGGAAGTCTCCGATACCAAGTCACTTATCTGAGGCATAATGAGATTCCTCATGAGAGTGTACCACCCACATCATGCAATCAGTCAAAGGTGTGGGGAAAAGCTTAGTCTTAAAACTAAGCCTCAGGCCATAACAACCCGGCCGCTTACAGCCTGTCCCCCACACACAATGCAAACTATAAGCGAGCAAACATATATATCATATTTACAAACTTATTTGACCAACAGGGACGTAGCTCTGTAGGTAATCGAGCTTAGAAAAAGAAGCAGCCACAGGCAAACAGCACATGATAGGCAAAAAGTACTTAGCCCACATAAAGTGGGTTCCTCAGAAATCCAAACCACCAGCAGTCTCCCTTCAGTGCAGTTCTACGAGAGAGAGACAGGTGAAGCAAGCAGGCGCGCTCTCCTAACAGCAGAGTGCGGGTATTTGCTGAGATGAATGTACATTCTTGAGCACAGACCCCCTTCATGGCCTTGCCCGGTCCTTAGTGTCCAGAAACTGACCCTGAGGATCTCACTGCAAAAACATAAGAGCTTCATGAATTATCAGAAAAAGTCTAAACCATGCTCATTGTCAAGTAATTATTCTGATAGATTAATACATATATAATGAAAATAATACTGATAATATAATACTTAAATAATATTGCAGCCTCTTGATGCCAGCCAAATGTAAATTTGGTAAATTCACTGGTAATCTATGTTGGGGAAACAATATAAAAAGATACTTATCTAATGATCTTAATATAGTTTTGTGTGTGTGTGTGTGCATGTGTGTGTGACAGAGAGAGAGACAGATAGGGATAGACAGACAGAAAGGGAGAGAGATGAGAAGCATCAATTCTTCATTGCAGCTCCTTAGTTGTTCAGTGATTGCTTTCTCATATGTGCCTTGACCGTGGGGCTACAGCAGAGCGAGTGACCCCTTGCCCAAGCCAGTGACCTTGGGCTCAAGCTGGTGAGCCTTGCTCAAACCAGATGAACCCACGTTCAAGCCGGCAACCTCAGGGTTTCAAACCTGTGTCTTCTGTGTCCCAGTCCAACGCTTTATCCACTGCGCCACCGCCTGGTCAGGCTAATGATCTTAGGTAGTTCTTAAACTAGCTGAGCTCAGAATTCCAAAAAAGTTTTTTAAAACTATTTTTTAGGCCCTGGCCGGTTGGCTCAGTGGTAGAGCATCGGCCTGGCGTGCGGAAGTCCCAGGTTCGATTCCAGGCCAGGGCACACAGGAGAGGTGCCCATCTGCTTCTCCACCCTTCCCCTCTCCTTCCTCTCAGTCTCTCTCTTCCCCTCCCGCAACCAAGGCTCCATTGGAGCAAAGATGGCCCAGTCGCTGGGGATGACTCCATGGCCTCTGCCTCAGGCACTAGAATGGCTCTGGTCGCAACAGAGTGACGCCCGGATGGTCAGAGCATCGCCCCCTGGTGGGTGTGCCAGGTGGATCCCGGTCGGGTGCATGCAGGACTATCTGACTGCCTCCCAGTTTCCAGCTTTGGAAAAATACAAAAAAAAAAAAAAAAAAAAAACAAAAACCCCAAAAAACAAAAAAACAAAACAAAACTATTTTTTAGTTAGATACATTATAGGAGTAAATATATTTTTAATGGGTTAATGTTTGGTCTGTTTAAAAAGTTAATTTTTTATCCAGCATTCACCTATTATAAAATGACAAATGTCAGAGAGCAAGAAAGGAGTTCTTTTGTTCTTTCTCTCTTGTCACCTTGGCACCCTTATTTTCTCTTTCATTTACTTTCGTGCAGGAAGACAGATGGACAGACACACAGGCTGCAGGGGGACCTAAGAGGGGAGATTATCCCGATGACTCTCACAGATGACCTGACTTGAGGACTGTGAGACATTTTGCTTCCAGGCTTCCAGACTGTTTTCATCATCACTGATCGTCATCATTCACTTGGTCACCAGCATCTTTGCCTCTTGTCATCACTAGGAGGTGGGAGGGGCTCTCCTGTCCCTCTTCCTCACTGTGTTTCTTTTTTCTTTGTTTCTCTGGATTCTCGTGCTTTTGCGCCTGGGTACCAGGCCTCTCGGTCCCTTTGCGTTCTCCTCTCCTGGCACGTGAGGGACTGCTGCTGATGAGTCAGCCAGCCACTTTCTGTTCATCTCTCAGAAGTTGAGGCTCTGGACTCAATTATTTGCGCCTAGGAGTTGCTATCCACTCACCAACGTGGAGGGGTAGGAGGGACAGGAAGGAGTAAAATGTCCTACCAGGGTCTGCAGTCATTTCAAAACCCCGGGCTTCCAGGCAGAGGCGGATTAAGGTCGGTTGAGGCCCCGGGCACAGAAGAAAATATTGGGCCCCTCTTTTTTTAAGAGAGAGAGAGACAGGGAAAATAAAAATACATATTAATCATATTTTTAAATAAATAAAAAATATTATATACTATTAATGTTAAAATTGCACATATGAAACCAAACTTGGTGTCATTAGAAAAAAGTGTAAAGTTGGAGTTTTGCGGGACCCTTCAGAAGTTGGGGCCCTTCAGAAGTTGGGGCCTAGGGTCTCGGGTGCGTGCTCGGTGCGTGCACCGTTAAATCCACCTCGGCTTCCAGGAAGCCCGGCTCCAGCTGGCCAGAGTTCACGGCAGTGGTGGTGCCTTCAACGCCCTGCATGAAGGGGCTGGAGGATGGGTCTCTCCTCACACAGCCGCTTCTCTGAGGCTGTCCAAAGAGCTTGTCACCATTTTTCACTCCACTTATTCAACTCAGATTAGGTCCCAAACCTTTACTCTGCATGGCCAGTTCATGTTTTCTCCAACTGCTTGTCAGTGAGCTTGCAGCTGCGGCTGCTTCTCTGCCTTCTGCCGGGCTCCCTGAGCTGCTGGACACTGCACTTGGGGGCCCTGAAGGCAGTGCTCCTACCCTCCCTGTGGCCACAGCTCCTCCCCTTTCCTCTCCAGCCTGGGGTCCTTACTGTTCCTTGTTCACGCACATCACCAGCTGAGAGGGATCCCTGTGCAAGAGCTGCAGGCCTAATACAGACAACTTAGTCCCCAAACCAGACATGCAGAAAGGGGCCCACTCTTCTCTGGAAGTCTCACTTGCACTGTTGCAACAGGAAAAGTACAGATAATGTGTCCATAGAAAATAGTACATATAGCGGGATCTATCTTGGTGACAACAATAATGAAGTTCATATTACAGTCCACCATTATCTAAGTCAGCCAGCATACACTTGTCACTGTTCTCTCCCATTTGCACCCCTCCAGGAGGCACCTATCAGGATGCCAAGGAATACAGAAAGACTTCAGAAGCATCTCAGGTTGGAATGGTTTCAGTTTTGAAGAGTTTGCGTATCTCTGCCCTGGGGCTAATTTTATAGCAGGAAGTATATACCAATCCTTTTCTCTTAGGAATCAGAAGTGATTCTCATGAGACTCCCCATGGGCAATCTGGGGCAGGTGACTATTGAAACTAGATGGAGAAGGCACTTTATGTATCCCCAAAAACATGATGTTGTCAGTTTCTCACTTTCTTTCCTTGGGTTTTAAGTTCCAAAAGAAGCCAAGTGAACTGTCACCACTCTCTAGATCAGGGGTCGGGAAACTTTTTGGCTGAGAGAGCCATGAACGCCACATATTTTAAAATGTAATTCCATGAGAGCCATACAATGGCCCGTGTATGTTACACATTATCCAATAAAAATTGGGTGTTGTCCCGGAGGACAGCTGTGATTGGCTCCAGCCACCCATAACCATGAACATGAGCAGTAGGAAATGAATGGATTCTAATATGTGAGAATGTTTTATATTTTTAACGTTATTATTTTTTTTATTAAAGATTTGTCTGTGAGCCAGAAGCAGCCATCAAAAGAGCCACATCTGGCTCGTGAGCCATAGGTTCCTGACCCCTGCTCTAGATGGTGGGCTCTTAGAAAGCCAGAACAGTGGATGATAATTTCACCTGGAAGCCCTACTGGACAAAGCTCACTGGGTTGAACTGGAGGCTTTGTTTAAATCTCCCAGGCAGCAGACTCTGCCTAGGAACACAAATGTGTGAAACAAGAACAGGGGCCCTGCCGAAGCAATGGCAAACCGAGATACTGTCATCAGAGAACTCATCTGGGCTCTATTCTTCAAGCTGCAGGGAGCGGTGCACTGTGCCCTATCTGCTGAGGAAGTCATTTCATTTTCAAATTACACTGTTTTATTAATACTGATAACCAAGAAATGACAAAGCCCAGGATAGACTCACCTATTTTGAATTATTTTGAATTTTCATTTATTCTACTAGCAGTACATAAATTAGCATATCTTATTTTTCAATCAGCACTGCTATGCCATGCCATTTAATGACTTATGAACAAAATAACTAATCCATAATTTGTCATTTTTTTTCTTTTTTGACACCCAAAATAAGAGCTTTTCAATCAAATAACAATATTAACAAGTTGGAAGTTTATAATTCTTACATTTCTCCCTTTTGATTTATATGTCACAGCAGAGTTAATTTACTTTAATTTAAGGATTACCATGTGTATTTGTATTCACAGTAAGCATATGACAAATTAGAAACCATTTAAACCAACTCTGATCCCCTGGATAGTAGAGTAGTAGCATGCCCCATGAGCCTAAATTTTTTGTTATATTTTAGGAAACATCTGTTAATTAACTTTCTCCATTTGATCAAATGCTTTATAATGCTTACTTTTCAAAAATAAATTGTGATACTGGAAATTTGCCCTCATATATGAACTTCTGAAGGCAATAAAGCATTTATGGAGTGAAGCTCCTAGCTCACTTTTTATAGCTTTTTTTTCTTTTCTTTTTTTTTTTTTTTTACTTGTCTGATTCTCAACAGAGAGACATTAGAGAAGAGACATTTGGGGAGGTGCGAAGCTGTGATTGTCCAGTCAGCACCCGCAGAAAGAGATGGGGTTTGTTTAGGGCAGTTGTGCCCTGCAGGGTCATTATAAATTCTGAAGACCAGCAAAATATTGTGATTACTCTTTACCCCTGAGTTAAATCCAGGTGTTCACCCTGGTGATGGCTCTGGAAATTGTATTACTGGCCTCTTTTCCTCTGGATACCTTGGAAGGTGACCTACATTGGCTCTGCCAGAGGACAGCCTGTATCTTAAAGAACATCTTGCTGAAAATCTCACCCCAGCTCCTTTGGCCAAAGCAGACTTGGAAACTGATTCTCAAACAACCTAAGGGGCTGTCACATGGCCAGTCTCCCTCTCCTTCCTCTCTATGACATCATCGGTAACTCCCCCATTTCACTCATTTTCTCTGGGGTTAGCTCCTTCCCCCACTCCAGTGGTGAAATTAAAATGCACATCTCTTGAGACAACTAGCACATAAATCTGAGTTTTCTTCCTTATTAGTCAGGAAGTTTGAAATGTTTCTAATGCTGAGACTGCACGGCAGGAATGAGAACAGCTTTGAACTCTTCAGTCTCGGGCTCACATTCTGCTACCATTACTAACTTTGAGGAAATTCATCAACACTCTGAGTTTCAGTTCAACTTCTATGAAATGGGAGTAATAATACATATGCAAATGGATTTGATGGAAAAGTAAAAACTTTTAATGCTAACATAGAGTGTGGTGCAATAAGAGACACTTCTTTAGAAAGAACGACCTATTATGAAGGTCAACACCCTGGGTGTTTTGCTTTATTTATTTATTTATTTATTTATTTATGGTATTTTTTTGAAGTGAGAAGCGTGGAGGCAGAGAGACAGACTCCCACATGCACCTGACTGGGATCCACCCAGCAAGCCCACTAGGGGGCGATGTTCTGCCCATCTGGGGTGTTGCTCCATTGCAACAAGGGCCATTCTAGCGCCTGAGGTGGAGGCCATGGAGCCATCCTCAGTGCCTGGGCCAACTTTGCTCCAATGGAACCTTGGCTGTGGGAGGGGAAGAGAGAGACAGAGAGAAAGGAGAGGGGGAAGGGTGGAGAATTGATGGTGCTTCTCCTTCTGCCCTGGCCGGGAATCGAACCTGGGACATCTACATGCTGGGCTGACACTCTAGCACTGAGCCAACTGGCCAGGGCCTGCTTTGCTCTCTTAATGCCTCACCCGGCATCCGGAGGAAGGGCTGTTGCCTCTGTCAGTTCCCGAGTGCATGGAGGTCCTCCTTTCTGCTCCTTTGATGATTTTATTGCTGCCACTGATTTCCCAGGTCCCTTTTCTACTTGTCCAGCTGTCCTGTTGGCAAAATGCTTGATGGTGTTTCTGAAAACCTTCCCCTCCTCCTCCTTCCCCCGCCCCCACATGAGGGACATCACCTCCCAGTGTTCCGGGCTTTAAGTGGGACTGTGGGAAGGCGAGTCACTTGGCTCCTTGACCAGGGCTCTGTTTTTCTCAGGCGTGTGGGTGTGAGTGCAGGGAGCATCCAAATGTTTCCTTGTCTCTACATGCATATGTATATCCAGTCAGAGGAGGTATTTTACATGTGATTTATAATGGAGTTTCTGTCATAATCTGTCTTAGTTGTTAAAATATGAAAGCTTCTTGTTTCATCCATGGCCATTCAGTAAGGGAAGATGGGGGGAATGGGATGGTTTCTCAGGGAACAACCACTCATTTGAGCATGTTTAAAGAAAGCCAATAGGATGTTGTGCTTAACACCATAAAACTCAATTCAGACCCATTCCTATTTTATCTTATTTTTCCAGTTTTATTGATATATAATTGATGTATAGCATTGTGTAAGTCCAAGGGGTACACTGCAATGATTTGATTTCCGTATTTCTTGACATGATTACCATAATAAGTTTAGTTAACTTACATCATCTCATATAGATACAAAAAAAAATTTTTTTATAATGACAACTCTTAGGATCTTCTCTCTTAACTTTCACACGTAAGAACAGCAGTGCTAACCATAGTCCCCATGCTGCACAGTGTGTCCCCAGGACTGGTCACTGGAAGTCTGTAACTTTTGACCACTTTGATCCAATTCCCCTTCACAATGGTGGCTATAAATTTGATCTCTTTTTCTCTGAGTTTGCTTTTGTTTTGTTTTGGATTATACATATAAATGAGATGATACTGTATTTGTCTTTCTCTTTCTGACTTATTTCCCTTAGCATGGTGCCCTCAGGATCCAGCCATGTTGTTGCCAATAGCAACATTTCATATTTTTTATGGCTGACTAATATTTAAAGTTTCAGTCAGAGTGAAATTGAATTAAATGGATTGGTGTTATCACATCATTATAAAGTAACAAGGCATTGTTCCTGGAGATCAGGCATATTCTTTTAATTATGTTCTCATTTTAATGATGATGTAGATTAGCCAGATATTTTTTTGTCTTCTTTTCCAAGTGAGAGGAGAGAAGATAGAGCGACAGACCCCTGCATGCGCCCCAACCAGGATCCACCCAGCAACCCCCGCCTGGAGCCAATGCTCTGCCCATCTGGGGCCATGATCGCAACCAAGCTATTTTTAGCACCTGAGACAGAGGCTCTACAGAGCCATCCTCAGCCACCTGGGCTGGAGTGCTCAAACCAATCGAACTATGGCTGTGGGAGGGGAAGAGAAAGAAAAAAGGGAGAGGGAGGTGTAGAGAAGCAGATAGTCACTTCTCCTGTGTGCCCTGACCTGTAATCAAACCTGGGACATCCACACACTGGGCCGATGCTCTACCACTGAGGCAACCAACAGACCAGGGCTGGATTAGCTAGGTATTGCTGAGCTGTTTACCTGTGTTTCCTCAGAGGTACCCATCCTGTTGGCAGACGGAAACCACTGCTCTTTTAGGCAGAGGTAGAAAGGCACCTAAGAATTCATGTAGACTTGATTACTTTGGCCAGGTGAACTTTGCTGATAAATGCAGCGAGGAAGCGTTGAAGTCTGACTTTTGGTTGGTGTGGCAGAATGCCTGACTGGTCATGTCATCTATTGGAAATTGAAGGTGATTGCTTTCTATAATGAATTATTTCAATCAAGCTTTTGTCCAGATTACTTTAAACTCTGTTATTTCCCATTCACCTTTAAAACACTTATTGTCTTTATGTCCAGAATTTTCAGATCTAAATTGTGCCTGGATTGCAGAAAACATAGGCTTGTGTTTTTAATCAGAGAGACCAAGTAAATACCAACAATGACACCAAAAGGCCAAACATTTCTAAAATTTATATAAGTGAATTTTAAACCATGGTTGCTAGACCAATAGCATCAGCATTGCCTGCGAACTTGTTGATAATGGAGAAGTCTCAGGTTCCCCAGACCCACTGAATTCAGACATTCTGGGGAGTGTGGTCACTAAGTTTTTAAAGCAAGATCTCCAGGTGATTCTGATGCAAGTTGAAGTTAGAGAATCACTGATCTAAATTATTTTATAGAATTATTTCTAATAAAAGAGTTTTCAAGTTTAATATTTATGGAAAAGTCTAAATTCAGATTGAATAAGGATGGCTAATTGAGCATTTTTTTCTGCTTTATCAGCTAATATTTGTTTATTGAAAACTATTTTTAAACACCCTAGATATCCAGATTGTCAAGTGTGAGTGAGCATATTTAAGGTAATTTATTGGGTTCCAAAATTAGTAAAGGACTATAACACAACCATTTGGAAAAAAAAATCAAGTAGTTACAATTGTTTGATTTGGTATTTGCCCCTCCAGATAAATTAACATCTTATAAGATGCTCAAATATGTTTGCCCAAAGGAAAAAGATTATAATAGATTACAACATTATATAAGTGATCACAGACAATTTTGATGACCAGATATAAAACTATAATGGTTTCTTTAATCAATAATCATTTGTTTCATCAGAAAGTATGTTTGTGTACACTTTGCTGGGTAATTGCGGAATCATGAGTCAGGGGTCTTTTGGTTGCAAGTAACAACAATAAAAACAGTGAAAAGTTCAAATTAGCGTAAAGAGGTAACAGTTCAATGACTCGTGTGAATGAAAAGTCCAGCGGTCGGTATTAAGTCTCAGGTATTGCTTAGTCCAGGTTTCACACAGTGTCGCCAGGAATCATCTCACTGTATTCTCAGCTGTGCTGCTTTTTGGGTTATTTCATTCTCAGACAGGACCTATCACATGGTAGTGAAAAGTATCATCTGCTACAGCATATTTCTGTGTTACCGGTCTTGCAACCCAATGGAAGGAATGTCATTCCAACTAAAGTCTCAGGGCTTATTCACATTGGCTGAGGTTGGATCCCACTGGACTATGGCTGATATGGACATGGACATGGGAGGTAAGGTCAGCTCTGCCTAAGGGTGTATGGATGGCCAATCAAAACAAAATGAGGGCCAGATGGAGAGGGTGGTAGAATGGTTGCTAGGCAGGTAAAGACAGCAGAAATGCTGTACTCAAGTCAATTCAGGAAGATTTGTTCCTAAGTATTTTCTCTAGTCTAGTAGATGCAGTTGTTTTTGTGCCTCTGATTTGGTAGAAGGTTGCATACTAGCAGGCTGGTTTTTGAGCGTGGGCTCTGCTCCATACTTGGTGGGCTTTAACACCTTCACTCACTTCTAGGGCTCACAACTGGCTTTACCTATTTTACTTTCATCCTCATATAGCAATGAAAAAAATCAAGTCAGAATAGGAAACAATATTTTAAAATTTTAATTTATATACAAATTTAAGTGATATTAAAGTTGGGTTTATTTTCATTATTAACCTACTTATCAGTATAAAAATAATTCCATTGAAAGTATATTGTAATTTATTATTTTGACAGAGACAGACAGAGAGACGGACAGATAGGGACATACAGACAGAAAGGGAGAGAGATGAAAAGCATCAATTCTTCATTGCATCTCCTTAGTTCATATGTGCCTTAGTTGTTTCTCATATGTGCCTTGACCAGGGGGCTATAGCAGAGAGAGTGACCCCTTGCTCAAGCCAGCGACCCTGGGCTCAAGCCAGCGACCATGGGGTCATGTCTATGATCCCACGCTCAAGCCAGCAACCGCTCGCTCAAGCCAGATGAGCCCACGCTCAAGCTGGCGACCTAGTAGTTTCAAACCTGGGTCCTCCACATCCCAGTCTCACGCTCTATCCACTGTGCCACCTCCTGGTCAGGCAAAGTATATTGTAACTTAATTTAAGTATAAAATAAATAAAAAAGAAGAGATAAAATTACTTGGTTTTGCCCTGGCCAGTTGACTCAATGGTAGAGCATCAACCTGGCGTGTGGATGTCCCGGGTTCAGTTCCTGGTCAGGGCACACAGGGAAAATAGCCATCTGCTTCTCTACTCCTCCCATTCTCCCTTCTCTTACTTGCTCTTTTTCCCTTCCCATTCCCACAGTCATGGCTCGATTGATTCAAGCATGTCAGCCCCAGTTGCTAAGGATGGCTCCTCAGGTCTCCTCCTTAGGCACTAAAAATAGCTCAGTTGCAAGTATGGCCCGAGATGTGCAGAGCATTGTCTCCAGACAGGGGTTGCCTGGGGCATCCAGTTGGGCTTCAGTAGTCACGACCGTCGTGGCCATTCACATGCAGGTTCTCATTGGATTCAGACAGACAGTAAAGAAACAGTGGAGCGAAAAACTGGTGGGCCCTTCCTTTATTAAAGTCTGGCACTGGCCAACAAGCGAACACACAGGGAAACACTTCCCTCTCAGTCATTCAGAGCTCCCGAAGCCCTGACACATTCTCCGGTTCCACAACCAGGAGAATCCTCTCTGGTTTCTCCTAGAATCAAAAGTGCCCCCAGTCTTAGTGGAGCTCGTAAATCCTCTCACCTCTGGTTCTCCAGCTGCACACCTTCTCCCTCTCTGCAAAACATGGCTTCTTCTTCGGCACATACTTAGGGCTTGAATGAAATGGTTCATCACTAGGCTGGTGCAAAACAGTCAACATTGGTTTATACAATGACATTATTATCTACAAATCTCACCCACGTCTGCAAACAAATTACCTCATACCAACATGGGTTAGGTTCAGGCATACACATAGAGTAACAGTGTGTTCTTTGGAATTTGGAATAAGAACTCCAGGCAATCCAGCCTCAGATTCAGGTCTCTGGGAAGCGGGGAGCTTGTACTAAACAACTGTGGTACTCCTCTAGCTGCGCTCAGTCTCTGGGGACAGTTATATCCAGACTGTCCTTGGTTTCACCCAGGAAAATGTACAGGGTACAAAAAAATATATATTAAACTAAGGAAAATAACTAAAGATTTATGGGCCTCTTAGAGTGCTTTAAAAAGAAAAAAAAAAGGTACCCATTAGTTTGCTCAAATACAGGAGGCTTAGTGGTCCTATATATTTTGAAAAGTTAAGAATAGTTTTTAATGGAGGAGTAAAAACAGCTTCTACCCCTTTCTAGAATTTAAACAGAAGGCCAACAGACATTCTTTACACCCAAATAAAACTATGGCAACAGCTCACATGTGACCAAGGTGAATGTAGAATGGAGTTATTCTAAACAGAGGCAGGGCTCAGCAGAGCTGAGACACTAAAATCATGATTACGTTTTTAAAGAAAATGCACAAAAACCAAATAGAAATTGAGACTTTTTTGTTTCAAGGTAAGTCTTAATGCTATTAAAGTCACAAATGTGTTAATTTAAATACCCAATTCTATTTATCTAAAACACACATTGCAAACATACAATTATCTATTCTCTCCACATGTCAGAGCGCATTCATTTCATTTCATGATTTGGAAATGGAGAGAATTCCCCTTCAACTGCAAGTCAGCAGGTATTTCTTTACAGTTAACTTTAGCAAAAGTCATACAAAATAGTGATTAACAATGATCTTCTTTACTCATTAACTCACAAGGAAACACCTTCCAAACTGCATTTTGTTAAAGTTTCTGTACTAAAATGTAGAAAACCTGAACTATACAATATTGAAAAGTTAAAAATTTCTTAACTTTTTATTCCTGGTACCACTACTACAATTTACCGGGCAATATACCTGATGTAATGAAAAGAAAAAGAAAAAGCTACAACAGATCAAAGACCTCAGGAATGTACATCTAATTGACACTACATTGCATTTATCAATAGCTGTACTTCTTGCAAACTGTGGCTATGACAGTCCTGAACAGAAGGGTTTCCTGTTTAAGCTGCAGTAACTTTTCTGACTATGGGTCATCATTCCTTCTGTGGCAGGTACTTACAGTTCCTCTAATGCATTTGGGGTGACTGCCTCAAAGTAACCTGCAGCTTTCCTGACAACTCCCTGCTCTCTCTCCTGCTAAGAAGGGTAGCCCTTTTCTTGAGTTTTTAGAACCTTCTGCTACGATATCCACCACTTCCACCACCACCAGATCCATAACCACCACCATAGGGACTGCCCGAGCTTCTTCCACCAAAACCGCCCCCTTTCATGGGTCCATAATTTGACTGCTGTTGTCCACTGTAGTTTCCAAAATCATTATAGTTCCCACCACCATAGTTACTGCCAAAATTTCCCCTTCATTGTAACCACCATATCCACCACCTTGGTTTCCATATCCTGGTCCACCTCCACCACCACAGCCTCCTCTACTGCTATACCCAGGACCACCACCATAGTTCCCGCCATCACCTCCAAACCCATTTATCCACCATCGCCTCCTCCATAACTGCCTCTGCCACCTCCACCACCACAGCCTCCTCTACTGCTATACCCAGGACCACCGCCGTAGTTCCCGCCATCACCTCCAAACCCATTTATCCACCATCGCCTCCTCCATAACTGCCTCTGCCACCTCCACCACCACAGCCTCCTCTTCCACCAGAGTTTTCACCACAGCCAAAATTACCTCCACCACCACCAGAGTTTCCTCCCCGACCCATCAAGTTGCCAGATCCACCTCCACAGCCACTTTGTGATCCAGCAGACTGCATTTCTTGTTTAGAAAGGGCCTTTTCCACTTCGCAATTATGCCCATTAATAGTGTGATATTTCTGAACAACAATTTTATCAACCGTATCATGATCATCAAGTGTTACAAACGCAAATCCTCTTTTTTCCCACTCTGCCTGTCTTCCATAACTTCTATGGTTTCAATCTTGCCATACTTTTCAAAGTAGTCTCTCAAATTATATTCTTCTGTATCTTCTTTAATGCCCCCAACAAAAGTTGTCTTCACTGTTAGATGGGCACCAGGCTTTACAGAACCCTCTCCAGAGACAGCTGTGTTTGGTTCCACTACACACCCATCAACCTCGTGTGGTCGAGCACACATCGCTGCATCCACTTCTTCAACACAAGAGTAAGTCACAAAACCAAATCCCCGGGGACGTTTTGTTGGAGGGTCTCTCCTCACCACACAATCTGTGAGTGTGCCCCATTTCTCAGAATGTTCTCTTAAGCTGTCATCTGTAGTTTCAAAGCTCAGACCAACAATAAACAGTTTTCTCAACTGCCCTGGTTCCTTCAAATCATGGCCCTCCATTTTGAGACCAGACTCGCCTCTTCCTGCACAATTTTCTTGATTGTAATCATGTGGTATGATTACAGACTCAGATCTTTGAAGACAGAGATATAAAATTTTACTGCTTACTTCTTAAAATTTAACATTTAATCATAAGAATCCATCATAATCATAGGTTCTTTTTATAACTCATTTTAAAGGCTGAATAATATCCTGTCAGTGCTATGTCCTCATATTACTCTGTTATTAAACATTCAGATTGTTGCTCATTTTTCAGTTACTTTGTTTCTACTTCACCTTCTGTTCCTGAAAGATGAGGTTTAGCCAGCATTTACAGATTTTAATTCCAGGTATTTCTATTTGATATGTTGAAAGTATAAAAACCTTATGAAAGTCTAGTAGTGCAGCAATGGTCCCATACTCTCAGAACTCTAAGGGTGACCAGAACATGTGCTGTGTCCTTGAGACTGTCTAGCCTCAGCCCCCGTTTGGCCTCTTCCTATAAATACACCCATGAGATTAGGCCTAGCACATTAGGTGCACAGGAAGTAAGAATGGGCCTGCAATGCTCTTGCAGAAATACAGTTCTTTCAGGGGAATGACCAATAGGGGTGATGAGTGAGTGCTAAGTCAGCAGTCAAGACACTAAAGAAAAGCGGAAAAGATTTTCCCTGCCCCTCCTCCTCCCCCTCCTTGTGTGATCTTTCACCCCATTAATGAGGAAAGCACATCTGTGAATGAAAGAAGGCTGATTTCAGTCTACAGAGATCACTGAAATTGTTGAGACTGACTTTCCTTACTCAAGTTTAATTAATGAGTGGCAGTTCTATTATTGATGCATGACTGAGACTCAATAAAATTTTCAATAAACTGCATTGTGATAGTTGTAGTTATCTATTTTTTAGAATGCTGAGCCCAGGCTCCCAATTAGGGTGAACTGTTCTCTCAGTTTTCCTAATTTATAATGTCAAGAAGTATTTAGTTTTAATAAACTTTGCTGTGGGGAGAAGACTTAGGATCAAAGTTAAATGCTTAAGTGTTTTTTAAAGGTTATTTTCCCACAATGTCACTATTAAGCAAATGAGGAAGCTTGTAAAAATTCTTCCTGTACTGTATTTTATCCCTCGTTGGAGGACATGATGATTTGGTCATTTAAAATCTAAAAATAAAAGAGACTATGCACATGTATGTAATTCCCCTGCCTCCTGTTTTAGTTTTATTGAAAATTAAAACTGAACTTTTATTATTATTATTACTGAGAGGCAGGGAGGCGGAGCCAGACCCCTGCATGCACCCTGATCGGGATCCACCTGCAAACCCCCTACAGGGTGATGCTCTGCCCATTTGGGGCCACCTCAGCAACCAAGCTATTTTAGCACCTGAGGCGAGGCCATGGAGCCATCCTCAGCACTGGCAACCAACTTGCTTGAATCAAGCCATGGCTGCAGGAGGTGAAGAGGGTGGGGGAAACAGATGGTCACTTCTCCTGTGTGCCCTGACAGGGAATCAAATCTGGGACTTCCACACCAGGCCAACGCTCTACCACTGAACCAGCTGGCCAGGGTCTAAAATTGAACTTTAAAAAGATGTGTATGCTGCTGTGATATTTGGAAGAAGTGAGAGGGCATAAGGAAAGGCAAAGGTCAGGTCCTAAAACCACCTTGTGTCAGTTCTGTTCAGCGTTGTTGTATAGGCACGCCTTTGTGAGTGATGTCATCTCTCCTGCTCCCCACCCTCTCTTTCCTTCTTCCTGCCCTCCTTCTACCCTTTCCTTTCCACCATCTCTTTCCCCCCCCTCTTGCCCTCCCTCCTCTTCCTCTGCTTTTCTCCTTTTAATGTTGTTTTAATTTATTACTATTCCCTAAGCTGTCAGAGAGATTCATAAGAAGCAGGTACAAAAGAAGCATTTGGATGCTCCCCTCTGCAGTCTTTGCAAAGGAGAGCCATTGGCCTCTATACAAAAAGACATGCTGTAGCACTGAGCCTTTAACTAGGCAGAGGCCTCAGAAATTTCCCAGTTCTAAGCTGGGGGAGAGGAAGTCTCCAAGTGAGATCACCTGGCTTGTTAGGAGCCAATCAGGCATAGAAAATGCAACTCTTCTGACTTACTCCTGAGCTCCTTAACTTTTCATGGGTCATGGATTACTTTGAAAACATAATGAAAGCCCTGGGTTATTTTAGCTGAAAATGCAGTCATGTGTATACTTGCAGTATTTCTCAGATAATTGTATGGGTCCCAGAACTCCTGAAGTCTATTCATAAGTCCCGTCCACCTTGGGTAAAAATCCCTGAGACTTCATCCATCTTTGCTTTCCACTGTTGCCTCTGATTCCTGAAATGGCCAATCTTAATCTATTCTCCATGGCTGAGAGGTCAGTGAAGGGAAGCTATTTGAGGATAAACAGGACTTTCCCAGCCTATTTTCCCATACCTTAAATTATGCCACCATGGCACCACCTAATAGAACTATGCTTGGGCTTTCTGGGATTGGAGAAAGATGTGCCTTTCGAAATGTTTAGTGTGTAGACCACTTATTGAAAAGAGAGCAGAGCCGGAACAAGTGATGGCGCAGTGGGAGCATCATCCTGAGACACTGAGGACCCAGGTTTGAAATCCCAAGCTCATCAGCCTGAGCGCAGGCTCATCTGGCTTGAGTGTAGGCTTACCAGCTTGAATGAGGGGTCACCAGCTTGAGTGTGGAATCATTACAATGATTCCTGGTCACTGGCTTGAGCCCAACAGTCACTGACTTGAAGCCCAGGGTCACTGGCTTGAGCCCAAGGTCGCTGGCTTGAGCAAGGGGTCACTGGCTGGGTTGGAATCCCCTGTTCAAGGCATGTATGAGAAGCAATCAATGAACAATTGAGGTGACACAACTACAAGTTAATGTTTCTCCTCTCTCTCTCTCTCTCTCTCTCTCTCTCTCTCTCTAAGCAAAAGACAGAGAGAGAAGATAGCTTCAAAGTTCGGGAGATGAAATAGCCTATTCTAGTCCCCGTTGAAACATAGCAAGCAACCCAGGATCTTACCAACATATAATGTGCCAGTGGGCTTGCTCTTTGTATTAGCAAATATGGAAAAACATTAGAGTTTGTACTGGGGCCCTTTTGCTTGGCTAATTCTCTCAAATCTGACATTCTCTCTTCCTCCTTTGGGAGTATTTAATTTGGAAATTCCTAATAGATGCCAACCCCAAATATATTGGTGGAAGCCAAATAGTTTACATTCCACTCTAGCTGTTCTACACAAATTGAGTAATTCAGACCACCATTGATTTTTGCAAAGGTTTTTAACAGTCTGGCCTGTTGCTGTCAGGAAGGAAGATAGCTCTCCCCAAACTTCAGTCCTCTTGGCTCTCTGACAACAAACTGCAGTCAGTATTTGGTGTCCCCAGTGTCATCAAGGTTTTATATCCTATGCTTCTCATTTCTAACGTACTAATTTTAGAATGCAAGACTTTTCAAGTCTCTCTTTACAGAAAGAAGTGCTGATCCAATAATTACATTATTATTTAGTTCTCTTTTTTTTTTTTTACCAACACTGACCATTTTTAATATAGTGAACACAGTCATAAAAATGAAGGCTTTCATATTCTTGAAATAAAACAGTAAGGGCTTTGTAGTATGAGTACCTGTAGCAGACTGTCTTCCTTCAGACCCCTTTGCCATTTTCCTGCACACCTGAACAACCAGCAGCTGTGTCTCTTGGTGAGCAAACTGCCCTAGTTTTCCTACCTGCAAGGAGAACCATTTGCACCTGCACTGGGGGAGCCCTTAATCAGTGAAGGGCAGTGGGAAGGGTAATAAAGTCTCCAGTTCTTTTTACTTTGAGGGGTTGACCTTGAGTTATCCTCAAAGGGACTATGTCTAATAGTACACCCTTACTTGGACTCCTTCTTTGATCATTTCCACTTTCCTACTCACCTACTGGTTTCTCCTAAGAACTCTTCCTACTAAATCACTTTCACACAAGTTGCATACCATTATCTTCTTTGGGGAAACCAACACAGGCAATAACCTTTTAAAATTATGGAATTGATACACGGACATTTTAGGAAAATAAAATAGAAACGATAAAGATGTCAAAGAAAAAATACAGCACTAACAGAAAGAGAAATTAAGAAAACAATCCTATTTAAAATTGCATCAAAAAATAATATCATACCTAGAAATAACTTTAAACAAGGAGGTATAAGACCTGTACTCAGAAAATTATAAGACATGGAAGAAGATACAGAAAATGGAAGCACTATTGTGCTCATGGATAGGAAGAATTAACATGCTTAAAAAATTTATACTATACAAAGTACTCTACACATTAAATGCAGTCTTTATCCAAATATCAATGGTGTTTTTTTTATGAAACTAGAACAATAATCAAAAAGTTTATATGAAACCAATAAAAGTTCCCCATAACTACAGCCATCTTGAGAAAAAAGAATAAAGTTGGAGGAATCATGCCACCTGATATCAAACTATACTACAAGGCTATCATAATCAAAACAGCATGGTACTGGCATAAAAACAGACACATACTATAAATCAATGCAACAGAATAGAAAACTCAGAAATAAACCCATGCCTTTATGTTTGATTAATATATGACAAAGGAATCAATAACATATAGTGGGGTAAAAACAGTCTGTTCAATACATGGTGTTAGGAAAATTGGACAGATATATGAAAAAAAATGAAACTAGACTACCTTCTTACATCATATATAAGAAAAAACAAAGTGGATTAAAAATTTAAATGTAAGACCCAAAATCATAAAACTCCTAGAAGAAAACATAGGCAGTAAACTTTCTGACATTTTTCTTAGCAATATTTTTTCTGATCCCTTTCCTCAGGCAAGGGAAACAAAAGAAAAAAAATAAGCAAATGGGACTACATCAAACTAAAAAGTTTTGCATAGCAAATAAAACCATAAACAAAATGAAAAGAAAGCCTACTTAATGGGAGAAGTTATTCGCCAATGCTACATCTGATAAGGGCTTAATATCCAAAATTTATAAAGAACTCATGACTCAACACATACACACACAAATCCAATTAAAAAATGGGCAGAGGATCTGAATAGACACTTCTGTAAAGAGGACATACAGATGGCTAATAGACATATGAAAAGATGCTCAATGTCACCAATCATCAGAGAAATACAAAATAAAAACCACAATGAGATATCATATCACACTTGTCAGCATAGCTATTATCAATAAATCAGTAACAACAAGTATTGGCAAGGGTGTGGAGAAAAGATAACCGTTATGATCTGTTGGTGGGAATGCAATTTGGAAAACAGTATGGAGGTTCCTCAGAAAAATTAAAAATAGATCTATCATATGACCCAGCAGTTTCACTGATGGGTATTTATCCAGAAGAACCCGAAACAGTAATTCAGAAAGATATATACAGTCAAGATATTTGGAACAACCCAAGTGCCCATCAGTAGATATTTGGATAAAGAAAAAGTGGTACATTTAATCAGTGTAATATTACTAAGCCACAAAAAAAGAATGAAATTTTTACCAGCTGTGACAACATGGATGGAATTAGAGGGTAGTATGCTAAATAAAGTAAGTCAGAGAAATACAAATGGCATATGATTTCACTTATATGTGGAAGCTAAAGAACAAAAGTGAACAAAACAGAAATAGACTCACCATTTTGCTGTAAATGTTCCGATGTCATCATTTCTTATGGCTGAGTAGTATTCCATAGTGTATATGTGATGGTGGGATCTTGATAACATGATATGAAGTGAAATAAGTAAATCAGAAAAAACCAGGAACTGCATTATTCCATACGTAGGTGGGACATAAAAGTGAAACTAAGAGGCATTGATAAGAGTGTGGTGGTTACAGGGGGGAAGGGGGAATGGGAGAGGGAAAGGGGGAGGGACACAAAGAAAACAAGATAGAAGGTGACAGAGGACAATCTGACTTTGGGTGATGAGTATGCAACATAATTGAACGACAAGATAACCTGGACTTGTTATCTTTGAATATATGTATCCTGATTTATTGATGTCACCCCATTAAAAAAATAAAATTATTATAAAAAAACAAAACAGAAATAGACTCATGAATACAGAGAATAAACCCATGGTTGCAAGATAGGAGGGGAATTGGGGCCTGGGTGAAAAGGTGAAGGCATTAAATACAAAGTGGTAGTTACAAAGTAGCCATGGGGGTATAAAGTACATGCAGCATAGGCAATATAATCAATAATATTGTAGTAACTTTGTATGGTGACAGATTGGTACTTGAATTATCAGGGAGATCACTTCATAATGATGTAGCTTTCTACCCACTTATCTATACACCTTAAACTAATACTAAATAATATTGAATTCCACCTGTAATTGAAAAGTAAAATTTAGAATAAAACTTAAAAATACTCCAGATCTTGCCACCCAGAGCTAATGAATATAAACATATTTGTGTTTATCTGTTTTTTATGTATATTTATATTTTTCTTAATTTCTAAAACTAGGGTAACATCAGAACAATGCTTTTTTATTTTTCCCCAAGTCTGAAGTATTTTTTTTGACATTCTCTTCTTTTTTTTTTTTAATAATTTTATTTTTAATGGGGCGACATCAGTAAATCAGGATACATATATTCAAAGATAACAACTCCAGGTTATCTTGTCGTTCACTTATGTTGCATACCCATCACCCAAAGTCAGATTGTCCTCTGTCACCTTCTATCTAGTTTTCTTTGTGCCCTGCCCCCTCCCCCTTTCCCTCTCCCTCTCCCCCCTCCCCCCATAATCACCACACTCTTATCAATGTCTCTTAGTTTCACTTTTATGTCCCACCTACGTATGGAATAATGCAGTTCCTGGTTTTTTCTGATTTACTTATTTCACTTCGTATAATGTTATCAAGATCCCACCATTTTGCTGTAAATGATCCGATGACATTCTCTTCTATTACAGTTCTCAACTGTAGGATGCTGAGGGATCTATTAGTGGTGGAGAAAGAGGTGATGTTGAAATGAACATGTAACCCACCACACTGCTGCAACCACAGAGTGGGGGGTCTTTATTGTACAGATGTGTCTGGCATGAAGATATTATCAATCAAGTGAGACACCCACAGGAAAATAGTAAACCACTGCATCTTGTTTTACTTATTCAGTAAATGTACCATCATTTATCAGATTTCCTGTTGTTTTGTATATATGTTGTTTTTATAACTGTCTTTCTAAACAATTATATAAAACATATTCCAAAAATGATTTAAGAGGGTTTAACTTACTCTGCTGCCTGAATTCTTGTTCCTGATAATGGTAAGGCATTGGCCTTTACCAAATGTCTCAAGAGTGGGACTTCGTAGTCCAGTTTTTACTCTCTCTTCTCCTCTCCTGGCGTGCGACACCAATGATGTATATTCTGTCATTGACATAGACTTTGAACTCATTCTCTCTTCTCTGTCTTCCCTGCCAATGTGCAAATGAGGGCCTCGATTATCTCTTTTTCAGATTACTGTAACAGCCATCTGTATGTAGCTTTTTCTCTCTGTTCCACATGCCCTCTGCCACCGGAGTTAGCGCTCCAAAAGGCTGATGCCCACACTGACCCGCCTTTCGGCTTCACCTTTCCCCTGTAATGTCATGAGAGCCGCTTGTTCCTGAGAATGCTGCGTGTTTTCACACCTGTTTGCTTTTGCTCCTGCAATTTTCTGGCCCTGGCAAGGGATCTCCAAACTTTCATCTCTACTATTCATTTGTTGAAATTATATTCCTTTTTCAGAAATCAACTCTGACAATACAGTTCCTATTACAGTTATTAAAACTAGAATGCACTCAGCTGCAAGTAACAGAAAACTCAATTGAAGCTGCTATGAGTTAGAAGAGTCAAGAAATAGGTTGGGCTTTTGCCCCCACTTGATGAAGGCTCAGGCTCCATATTTCTATATATTTTATTGTGTTTGCTCTTTTCATGTGTTGTATCATTCTAAGATGTGGATAAATGGTTGTAACAGATCTGAGTTTTATATCCACTCAATGTGTCACCAAAAGTATTTCTCACAGTAGTCCCTAAAAATACAAACTGTCTTTTACAAAAGTTCCCAGGGAGCCTCCACTTTCTGAACCTAAACTCAGTTATATACTCTTTCTCGAACCACTCTCTGTGGCCAGAGAAAAGCCATGTACTGACTGTTTTATTCCTGGAATACTATGACAAGGGGGGTGATGTAATCCTAATTAGGTAACACAAATTAGGGTACCTCACCCTGAGAAGTAGATAAATACTGACCAATCTTAGGATTTCTATATATTTACAAGCGAGAGATGAAATGAATGTTGTGTAGACAGCGACAGAGTTGTCCACGCTAGACTAGATTACAGAGGGCCTTAGAGATAGCCTATTATGTTATGTATCTGTGTGAATCCTTGTTTGTGGGTCTCAGAAGTGATTACTCTTGTCTGACATCAAAAAGGTCTTTAACAAATGTCCATTGAAAGTATATGCTTTAATAAATGAGGTAAAATAAATTAATTTAAAAGATATTTTTTCTTTAACTTTGATTTCTAAAGTTCAGTTTTAGTTTGAGGTCATTGTTTAACTTTTATTATTTTTTTTTGTTTTTTTTTTTGTTTTTTTTTTTCATTTTTCTGAAGCTGGAAACAGGGAGAGACAGTCAGACAGACTCCCGCATGCGCCCGACCGGGATCCATCCGGCACGCCCACCAGGGGCGACGCTCTGCCCACCAGGGGGCGATGCTCTGCCCATCCTGGGCGTCGCCATGTTGCGACCAGAGCCACTCTAGCGCCTGGGGCAGAGGCCACAGAGCCATCCCCAGCGCCCGGGCCATCTTTGCTCCAATGGAGCCTTGGCTGCGGGAGGGGACGAGAGAGACAGAGAGGAAAGCGCGGCGGAGGGGTGGAGAAGCAAATGGGCGCTTCTCCTGTGTGCCCTGGCCGGGAATCGAACCCGGGTCCTCCGCACGCTAGGCCGACGCTCTACCGCTGAGCCAACCGGCCAGGGCTGTTTAACTTTTAAAGAACAACTTTTCCATATAGTGATTGTTACCATATTTAATCATTCACACTTTACGTAGTTTCTGTGTGCCATCACCAGAGGAAACTAATACTAAACTGTACGTCTGTCTGTTTTCTGTTATAATATAGATAGATGTTGGCCCCAAGAGTAAAATTCGTGACTTGGCCAATAAGTTATACTTAAAGTTATAATGACTCATCTAATTCCATAGTTAAGATTAGAGCAAATCTTAGTATACTATATTTGAAATAGCAATTTCAAAGATCTCAAAAGCAAGATATTGTAGAGAAGAGACCAGGCTATACTGGGCAAAAGGCCCCTTTCTTTCTAATACGCCAAGTGAATAGACAATTAGCTCATCCCCTCCACAGTTTACTCTGCTCTTTGAGAATTACACAATGTCTGTCTCCAGTTTAATTAGAGCTGTTATTGTAGCTCTTTTATTATTGCTTCTCCTCTGAAAATACAATTTTTTTGAAAATATATATGTATATATTTTCATATCAGCTTTTTTATTAATGATTTTAATTTATTGTGTTTACATAGATTCAAGTGTCCCACTGAATGTATCTCCCTCCCCTCCACCCCCATGTTCCCCTCAGTTAAGATTCAAAACTCCCTGACTTCTTAGGTACAATCACCCTATTGAGGTTGGCCTCCACATGTATATGTGAATCCTAAATACCATCTGTCTGTCTTTAAATTTTGGTGCCAAAAAAAGCAACTCATACATTTTGATCAGATAAAAGTTATTTCTTTAGGGTTGCAGATTTTTTTTTCATTGAATTTATCAGGCGATACTGGTTAACAACATTTATATAGGTTTCAGGTGCACAGTTCTACAACACATCTCTGTAACTGGGATTATGACCACATTGGAGGCTTTTTGCCTTTGCCTTTTATGATATTTCAAATGAATAAATTCTATTACCTTTTCTTTAAATGCAACTAAATGCAGTTATATCATCAATCTCAGAGAAAGGCACTGTTTGATAATTGTTACACAAACTTGGAAACATTTCCATTTGGATCCCTACCTCAAATTTGGATTTTGATAGTAAACTAATCAGATTTATTTCATCCCATTCCCCATTCACTAAGCACTTCCATATGTCAGGCTCCATGCTAGACACTGAGAGCAAATCGATGAGTGAGACTCAGTTCCTGCCCTCAATCACAATCTAACAGGTGAGAGAGACAAGGACACTGCATAAGGACATGGATAATAGCAGAGTGTGACAAAATAGAGACCGAGGATGATTCCCCTCGTGGGTAGAGGATCATCAGGAAAGATTTTCCTGAGGTGGTAGTATTGAGCTATGCCTGGCACCTTTCATCCTCTCTCCATCCCTTTTAATCCCCGTCAATGTTGCCCTTAGAAGTAAGCTAAGAGTGAGTTATGGAAACTTCCCAGGCATAGGTTATATGACCTTCTCCTTTAATGTGTGTCCTTTAAGTGGTGGGTTCTAAGACATGTGCCGGAGTGTCACAATACACGCGTGATAGCATATGTCTTCCCCTCTTAGAAAGTAAACCCTTCCCCACACAGGCTCAGACACAAGAAATATAACCAGCAAAGTTGTGTTTGTGATGTCCATCTTCTGTTTAGCAATTGTTACATTTCTACGTGCAATGTCACCTTAACCCTTCTCATGAGTTCCAAGAGTACCATTTTGCTTTACATCCATTAGCTCAGTACAGGTTTGACCAGATTCTGAAGGTCATTGATTTGCACTCTGCCCTGTAAAAATGGTCAGCTCCTACTCTTCTTGGACCAATTTTTCAATTTTTTGAATTGCTTTCATATACCCTGTATTATTTTTCTGCTAAAAGTTAAAAGATTTTGGGAAAAACTTTTGCTGAAAGATGGTGAAGACAAAAAACAAAAAGAGAAGAAAGTGGTACTCCTGTCAGAAACATTTATAGTACCAAGGATCTGCAGGTTTAAAAACAAAAAGGCAAGCAGCAACAACAAAAAATAGGCAGTAGGTCTAAAGAGAATAAAACGGTGACATATAAAACTGTCCTTTTGATTTTAACACATATTTCATGGGAATAGTTACATTTGTAAAATAAGTTGAATGAAATTAAAATAGATGAGTAATAGTGAGGAACTCACCAAAACTTGTCTGTCTGGCATGTGCACAGAGAACCCAGGAAGAACTGAGAAGGAAATTGCAAGAATTTCATAGATCAATGACCCCATAAAGTTTTTCATGTAGAGTGAATATTCACTTTTGCTTTACAAACATCTTCAGATGTTCTTTTCTTTTATTTTTTTAGTGGAGGGGAGGAGGCAGAGAGACAGACTACCACATGCACCCTGACCCAGATCCACCTGGCAAGCCCATTAGGAGGCTATACTCTGCCCATCTGGGGCCACTGCTCCACTGCTCAGCAACTGAGCCATTTTTTTTTTTTTTTTTAGTACCTGAGGTAGAGGCAACAGAGCCATCCTCAGTGCTCTAGACCACCTCGCTTAAACCAGGTGAGCCATGGCTGCCAGAGAGGAAGAGGAAGAGAGAAGGAAGGGGAGGGGAGAAGGGAGAGAAGCAGATGGATGCTTCTCCTATATGCCCTGACCAGGAATCAAACCTGGGACATCCTCACACCAGGCTCTACCAGTGAGCCAACCAGCCAGGGCCCAGATGTTCTTATGATTAATAAAATCAACTTCACTTAAAAGCATTACCAAACATAGCATGATTTTTTTTAACTTATTGATTTTAAGAGAGAAAGAGGAAAGAAGAGAGATAGCAGCCCTGGCCAGTTGGCTCAGTGGTAGAGTGTTGGCCTGGCATGCAGGATCCCGGGTTTGATTCCCAGCCAGGGCACACAGGAGAAGTGCCCATCTGCTTCTCCACCCCTCGCCCTCTCCTTCCTCTCTGTCTCTCTCTTCCCCTCCTGCAGCCGAGGCTCCATTGGAGCAAAGTTGGCTTGGGCACTGAGAATGGCTCTGTGGCCTCTGCCTCAGGCGCTAGAATGGCTCTGGTTGCAACAGAGCAGTGCCCCAGACGGGCAGAGCATCACCCCCTGGTGGGCATGCCGGGTGGGTCCAGGTCGGGCACATGCGGGAGTCTGTCTGACTGCCTCCCGTTTTCAACTTAAAAAAAAAAAAAAGGAGACAGAAACGTCAATCTATTTCTGTATGTGCCCTGACCAGGGATCAAACCGGTAACCTCTGAGCATTGGGATGATGCTCTAACCAACTGAGCTATCTGGCCATGGCTTTTTTTTTAAATTTATTGATTTTTAGAGAGAGAAGGAGGAAAGGAGAAAGAGAGACAGAAACATCAATCTGTTATGATAGTTTTTCTTAGTCAATTTATAGTGAAAGCATAGCATTTCTTATGTGGCTATTCACAGTTCTGTGCAAGTAGGTGATTAATAGGGTCCTCATCTATGAAAAGGACAGAAGAGTTTTTGACATTGCTGATGTTGGACAGAAAATGCAAGGAAGTCAGATACACAGTTGCAGGTTTTATTACCTGATTCTACTGGAGATAGCAGCTTTTCTTCAAAGACCTTATAACATTAGTCTCAGATCTTTAACACTAAAGAATTGTGAACTTTTAAAGTTGGATGAGAACACTGAGATTCTTTTACAAATAAGTATTTTAGCCTAGCTTGTCTAGGACCACACAGCAAGTTAGTGGTAAAAATCAGGACTAGAACCGAAGTTTCCTGAGGCGCCACCATCAGCTAACTTCATCCTGAGATGTTGCTAAAAGGCGAGGTAATCAAAGGATGAAAACCATTACTTATAGGTTGCTTTAAAGCAGGGGTCTCAAACTCGCAGCCTGCGGGCCGCATGCGGCCCGCCGAACAATTTTGTACTGATTTTTTTTTTTCAACTGCAGTGAGAAAAGTGTTGCGTAACAGTTGCCTTTTGTAGACCTAGTGCGGCCCGCCAAATGGCTGTGATCTTGCTCTGCGGCCCACATGCTGAGTTGAGTTTGAGACCCCTGCTTTAAAGCCATAGAATAGTATGTAAGAGTACACAGTACATATATTCTGGGGCCGGAATGATTGAGTTTAATTCTTGACTTTTCCACTTACTGGCAAGTTATTTAATCTCTGTGCCTCAAAGCAGAGGAAGATGAAATAATAGCACCCGTCTCCTGAGGTTGTTGGTAGAATAAAATGAGTCTTAGCATTGGTAACATACACATAATATGGGCTATGCATGTGGTATCTTCCCATTATTATCATCATCTTCATAATTTGTCACACCTAAATTCCTAAGCCATTTCTGTGGTCTCTTGAGGACTCTGATTTTTCTCCACAGATGTGGAGGATCAATTAATCAAGTGACTGGAGATAATTTTGTTATTTTCATCATAGTCAAAGTAATGAACATACTGGAGGAGCAGAACCAGCAGATGTATAACAGGGACTTGGCTTACGCAACAGTGGAGCTGGTTAAGCAGTCTCTGTAAGGCTGTCTTGTGTCTGATACTAGAGCTTGGAGTGTACCCGGCAGGTGTCAGAGGCAAGATCGCAGGCAGGCTGTGTCCACAATCATGAGCTGAAACCCCGCAACAATGAAATGAAATGTATATCCTTGTTTCTGAACTAGGTTTCAAGGGCATCCTTGAAAGGCCCTTTGTCACAGAGCTGAGCACACAGACCTGGCTCAGGAGGAACCCAGAGAAGACACAGCATTTATTTGCAGACCCCGTGCCACTTCACTCCAACGAGGCGAGGCTGCTCATCAGTAATGCCATGTGAGCTACAGTATGGCGCCACTTCGTCTCCACCTGCCAAATCTCAAAGGATTCTTTCCCGTGACTCTGAAATGACAACAAAGGGGATTCTGGGAAATGTGATTCAGCGTAGCCAGGTCAAAACATCACAAGACCATCACAGTGACCATTAGTAGGAAGAAGAAGTAGGGCACTGGAGAGGACAATGTGAGGGAAATCAAAGGAAATGATCTATTTTGAAAGAAGTATGTGTTGAGGATCATGGGCAAAGTTCCACAGATCTCTACGTCCCTGCAGAACTGGATCTAGCCAAATAAAAAAGAGATCTTTGGACTTATTCATTAGTAGATACTTTCCCCCTCCATACAATGCTTAAAAATATTCTCATAAGCATAATAAATCTGTTGCATTTTATTTTCCTGAAATGTGTTCCTCAAATGCCGTCTAGACATTGAAATAAATATAAACTGTATATTGTATTTTATCTTATACCTTTTTATTGGTCCAGGAAGCACAGATCAAGCAAAACCAATCACATCTGCACAAAGAGCCTGTAATTCTCCAATTTAATTGTAAATTTTGAAAATATTTTATATCAAACAGCCATTGGTTAGAAACAACAGAAGTGTTTTGCATGTTTTTCCTTCCTCACTTCATTTTGAATCTCTATAGTTCCTTAATTTCAATTTCATTCGAAGAGCTTTGAGAACCATTAGTTTCCAATCTCCATGTATCAGTTATCTATTACAGCATAACAAACTACAGCCAAACTTTTGATGACTTAAAAATAACAACTTTTTTATTTGCTTACAATTCTGTGGGCCAGCAATTTGGCCTAGATGGTTTTCCTGCTGTTTTTTCAAAGGGTCACTCCTGTGGCTACTGTTGTCTGGCAGCTAAGAGGGCCTCAGCCACACATCTCGTGCTGGGGTTAGCTGTCAGCCATCTGGGCTGGAGGCCTCGGCTGAGATGAATCATCAGCTCCAGTGTCTTTTCATTCTTCAGTGGGCTAGGCGGGCTCCTTTCCATGGTGATGCAAGAGAGTGAGCCAGGAGCTGCACGGCCTGTGGAGTCCAAGTCTCAGAACTCCCATGACTTGACTTCTTCTACTCTTTATTAGTAAAAAGAAAAAATCACCAGACTATCCTAGTTTTGTTTCCAGTGGTTGGAAGTAGATCTCATGTTTTTATTGGAAGAATGACAAATGGCAAAGTTATTGCAATGGATATGTATATAGAAAGAGAGATGGGGAAAAATTTGTGGCCATTTTTTTTTGTCATTTACTACACCTTCCAGACTGGTAATCATTGCTATATATATTTAAGAGGATAATTTTCCTCAAGTTGATTTTTCATCAGCTCATTTTTCTTTTCAAAAAATTAAAAATCACTTTTATAATGTTTACGTCAACAATAGCATATTATATATTTTTTCAAATAAGATGTTCCAGTAAGATAAGGGTCTATTTGTTAGAGAATGTCAGCCTCATCTCAGACATTGCAATTCATACTCAACCCTGATAATCTGTGTCAATATGATCCTCTGCCATCCTCCACCCTTACTGGGCCATTTAGCTGTTTAGGAAATCCCATTTAATTTACTTCAACAGTTATGTTCAAATATTTGTATAAGCCTGGCAGAGGAAAGGGAATTCCTCTGGTCTTCCCAGACTTTAAAAGAAGATGAAACTTTAATGAGCTTTAGATGTTAACATGACTTTTCTTCTTCCTCCCTGTGCCCACTGGAGTTTTTCAGCAAGTAATGAATAATTGTGAAGCACCTTTAAGATAGGTATATGTGTCATAGCTATTATTTATCTTTTGGCTTATCTCAGTAAGAGGTAGAGTTATTCAAAGTTCAGCAAATTCTCAAACCATGTCTTGGTTAGGGGAAACTTCATCAATTGCCGAATAATCTTCATTCATATAGGTGCAAAGAAATACTTGGTCATTCAGCAAGCATCTTATTTTAATTGAACACTTAAATGATGCTTTCCCATGTGCCAGGCCTCACTGTAAGAGCTTCATAAATAATCCACCTAATCTTCACAATAACCCTAGGAGATGGATAGTATTATTACAATCATTTTACAGATGGAGATACCAAGGCACAAAGAGTCATTTACTCAAGATCAGTCGGCTGATAAATGATGAAGCTGAAATTGGACCCCAGGCACTCTGACCTCTTAACCAATACCCGTGCTGCTGCACACTGTGTTAAAAAACCACGGTCAAAGCATTGCAGGTGGCAAAGGGGAAGGGTAAGGGAAGGATCAGAAATTCTGCTTCTACTTGGAGAAATGAATATATTTTACAGATGAAACTGGGAAGAATTATAAATCAACATGCAGGACTTTACCTCTTTGCCTCTTCTTCATGAGAAAGAGAAAAGGCAACACAGGAGATGAACTTGTCTTCGTTGGCCCAGTGGCTTACTGCTTAGTGATGGAACGCACTTCTTTGTTTAGCATATTAGTGAAAAGACCATAACATGTGGTAGTCAGGAAATCTCAGTTTTATAACTTTTTATTCCCTAACTATTTGTGTCACTATTGGCAGTCACTTTGTTAACTGTAATAAAAACCTTTTAGACTAGAATAAACTACCCTCCAAAAGTAGCACAAAGCTGCTATGTCTAAGATAGCCAGTGTCTGTAGGGACATGAGCTGTAAGAAATATAATTCTAAATCTCAAGGGGTCATCTTACCCCCTCTTTTTAAAAGTAAATCTCCATTCTAGAATATATTACCTGTATATTTCAGTGTGCTAACCACCCCAAGTCAATTATAGAACAGTAGTACACCAGAGACCTATATAATTTTATTAACCAATATCACCCCAATAAATTCAAGGAAGAATAAGAAAATTAAAAGTAAAGTAAAATTAAATCCTTTTTCTCCATACTTTAAAAAGAAGTCTGTCCTGATCTATCTCACATTCTGAATTCTGTATCTGTAATAAAAATATTTTACAGGTGTTTTTTTTTTTCAGATTAATTCTTCAATTCTTGTTAGACCTTTCCAGCTTCCATGTAATTTAACATGATTTGGTATGGGTTTTCCTGCCTCATAAGTTACTCTGGTTAACACTTATGTAATCACCAAGCTTAGCCAAAAAGAAAAAATAATCCCTAAAGTATTCAAGATTTGACATGCTGCACATAAAGTGTGACCCACTGAATAAACATGATTAACACACATAACACAGAAGGGGAGAACTCTCAGTAACATTTTATATTTTCTTTGGGGCCTTTTAAAGATTTACTATTTTTTAAGTCATCCTAACTTCTAGCTATTCTGTTGCCACAAAACTTTCACTTAAATACACTCCTTTTGTGAGTGTGAAACTATTTTATAGGCCTAGGGTATAGTGTACAAGAAAAACGAGTCCATTTTTGATGGCCACTGCAGTTACAAAAAAAAAATGTGTTTTTCCTTGGTGGTATGATGGCTTTTTTCTGCTCATAGACTGTCTCCTGCCTAGCATGACATTTTCAGGCCAGAAAAAGCCCCTGACCACGAATAGCAGATGAAGTGTGTACAAGTCACCGGGCCAAGGAAGCATCCCCGAGCATTTCATTCTCTTCAAACCCTGTGGTACAGCAAGCACTACCCACCCACTGGCTCTGGGGCCAGCTGCTTCATTGCCTGTGACTCCTCAGCCACTATCAGGCTGACATCCGGGCGCTCCTCTCTCCTCAGCCACTACTCACTCAGGCTGACACCCAGGCCCTCCTCTCTCCTCAGCCACTACTCACTCAGGCTGACACCCGAGCGCTCCTCTCTTCCTCAGCCACTACTCACTCAGGCTGACACCCAGGCGCTCCTCTCTCCTCAGCCACTACTCACTCAGGCTGACACCCAGGCCCTCCTCTCTCCCCAGCCACTACTCACTCAGGCTGACACCCGGGCGCTCCTCTCTCAGGCGCCCTCCGGCTCTTGTGGGGAAGGAAGGACTGATACATTTTCATGTTCGCAAAAGGTGCTTGTTTGATATTAAAATTTCCCTTTTAAATTTCCATTTGTCAACAATCCTTTGTTATTTTTATTGCATTGTTTTTGTTACTCTAATTTCATTATCTTTTTCTACCAAGTAAGATTTATAAAATTATTATTATATTTTTATAGTACCTTTAAAGATTTGACCTTAAAACAAACAAAAAGTATTATTTTATTTCCATTGGATTCTCGGTAGCTAATTTGTGGTGTCTCTTTTTTCTTTTTCTTTTTTTTAATTATACATATTTCACTCTCGACAAAGAGTCTATTGAGTGATGATCAGTTTTGTCCCAATTAGAAGAGAAGAAAACATTTCTAGTTTGTGATAACGCAACATTGGCACCATTAAAAATGTTCAACTTAGTGAGAAATAGAGTATAAATAAGGCAAAGAAAATTTTGTACATCATTAAATCAGTGATTTGCCCTGTTCCTGACCCCAGCCAAGCAGGCTGGATTGAAATTAGCCACTTGGAGTGAGCTGTAACACAATTGATCCCAGCTATATAAGACACAGCACACTATTCCCTTCACTGATTTATCCCAGCCTATTCTCTACCTTCTCCCATTTAGCTAATCAATTAATTTCTGATATAGCTCATAGGTATTGGCTGAAAATAATGCCCCTGCTGGTGTTCCCTGAGCGGCAGCCGTGATGGAGCGCCACGTGTGGATGGAAACCAAGAGGCATTTGTTCTCACCTGTCGGCAGGGAGTCTTCTTGAGAAGAGTCAGGTTTAAGGAGCAGGTCACTGTAAGCACCTTGAAGGCCAGGGCCGGGGCTGCCTTACTTCACCCTGCAGCGCATCCCCTGCGGACGGACCTGACATGAAGGAGAAACTCAGAAGCGTTTGTGAACTAAGTGAAGGAAATGCAAGTGTGTTGGTTTTAGTAGCAAAGTGGTTGAATTGATTGGTGGGCGTCTTCAGCCCCCATGTCTGACATTCTGAAATTTGACTGATTCCATTGAAAGACCAGGCTGTGAAGTAGACAGATCTATGGACAAGAAGCCAAAAAAACTGGGCTGAGTGAGGGCTGAGAAGAGAACTCAGGTGTCAGGCACCTACATTTAAATCCCAGCACCTTGTATTGACTACATCACTTTTGACATTCTGCAGATTCTCTACATTCCTTTCTCACCCCAGCTGAAGAATTGGGGCAGCAATACTCACCTTGTGGGGCCCTTTTGAGGATTAAACATAATGCATGTCATATAAAGGCATAAAAGCATGAAACAGTGTGTGTGTTTGGAAAACTCTAAGTAGTTCTATTTATCTGGAGCGCAGGGTACCAGTGGGACAAATGAGAGAGGTGAAACTAGAGAGAAAAGGAGCAGGCAGGTCATCAAGAGCCTTGGGTGCCAAGTTAATGGGTTTGAACTTCATCCTAAACCTCTGGGATGTCATTAAAGTATTTTCAGCAAGGCAGAGGAATTCTGAGATCAAATTTGCATTTTATTATAGCAGTTCTGGCAGAGCAACACCAGGTTAGAAAATGCTGGCTCTTAACCATTCCAGCTGGTCCGTATCTCTCCCGCTCCTACTCTCTGGTCTCGCAGAACTGTGCACATAGAACGAGCCTTGGTTTCTCAGCCTCTGGGCTTTTGCATGTACAATTACCTTTTCCTAGAACATGCTTTTTCCTTTAGTGTATTATTAAGAAAAACTCCCTTTGTTGCAAATAGAAGAAAATTCTACTGAAACTGACGTGAGCCATTAGGATAATGTGTTTGCTCAGAGATAACTCCCTGTGTAGCTGCATTAATGGCCCAAAAATTACAATCAGGGTTCTTTCTCTCTGTCTCTTCCTACATTCTTGCCGGCACTTATTTTCTGTGTTGTTTTTTTAATGAGGTGACATTGATCAATAAGAGTACATAGTTCCTAGGTAAACATTTCTATAGCATTTCAACTGTTGATTGCGTCATTTGCCCATCACTTTTAATAGCAGTCGTTCTAATGGGTAGGAGGTGGTATCTCATTGTGTTTTGATTTGCATTTCCTTAATGAGTAGTGATGTGGAACATCTTTTCATATGCTTGTTAGTCCTTAGGGAAATGTCTATTCAAATCCTTTGCTCATTTTTAAATATAGCTATATTTATTGTTGTTTAGTTATATAAGTTCTTTATATATATTCTGGATATTAACTCTTTATCAATATGATTAGCAAATATTTCCACAATGATTTTCTAAAGACTTTTTAAATTTCTAGCTCTGCCCTTTCCCATTTCCCTTCTCCACCCCATGGCCATTATTAAGAGAACCTCAAAGAAAAGGAGGCCCCATTTTTAT
Source organism: Saccopteryx leptura (assembly GCF_036850995.1). NCBI lineage: Eukaryota > Metazoa > Chordata > Mammalia > Chiroptera > Emballonuridae > Saccopteryx > Saccopteryx leptura. The sequence goes on along the minus strand of NC_089509.1, from coordinate 15,747,640 downwards.
GTGCCTAACTTTTTGTACAGTCAGCCCATTGACTCAATACATAGTCAAGGAAGGAAAATAATTGAGAATGGTTACCGTATGAGACAGCAGAAAGGGCACAGGCACTTCCTCTGAAGTGCACGCTGTTACTTTCAGGCAGGGACAGGCAGCCTCGGAGAGAAGGCACCTGCCCGAGGGGACTGAGCTAAGGAGTGGTGAAACTGAACCCTCTGAGGCTGGGACAGGAATCAGTGCATTGCGTGAAGCTTCTTTCATGGTTTAACATCAGGAACTTAATTAAAAAGAAAAAATATCAGTAAAAAACCCATTATGGGTTGACATGTGGTGGCGCAGTGGAAAAGGAGTGACCTGGAACGCTGAGGTCGCCGGATGGGAACCCTGGGCTTGCCCGGTCAAGGCACATATGGGAGTTGATGCTTCCTGCTCCTCCCTCTTCTCTCTCTCTCTCCCTCTCTTTTTCTCTCTCTCCCTACCCACTTCTCTATAATGAATAAATGAAATTTTTAAAAAACTTTTCTTATAAAGACCATTGTGGTAAGGGGGAGAAAGTGGCCATGGTGGGTCACTTAGTTGGGCACACAGCTCAGTATGTAGTCAGTAGTGAAGGAACAACACACATGCTGTTTGGATTTTAAAATGATTCCAACAACTTACTCTACAACCAGAAGAGGCACTCAGGCCACAGGGTAACTTCCCTGCCTGACTGTCGGTATCTAAGGTAGACACAGACAGGCGTGGTTTCTTCAACTCTGCTGGTGCTTCCTACCCATGAGGAAGATGCGTGGGAAATAAACTAGACTTAGCATTTCTTAATGACTGACGCACGTTTCTATATCTCACATAAACCCTGAAATTCCCTAGAGCTGCCAAGTGCTACTGTAGGAGGTATACAATACATCTGCTAGAGATTGTACTTTTCCTATCCCTCCTTTGATTTCTTTCTTTTATCTTCTTTATGTCTTTTTATTTTTATTCCACCATTCAAATTTAATGGGGTGCCATTGATTAATCGGAGTACATAAGTTTCAGATGAACATCTCTGTAGCATTTGAACTGCTGATTGTATTGTGTGCTCATTGCCCAAAATCACATTATTTTCTAGCACCATATATATTTGTCCCTCTTTACTCACCTCCTCTCCACACCCTCCCCTGTATAACCAATTTCACTTTTATCTATGTCCATGATCCTCAGTTTTATATCCCACCTCTGTGTGATATAGATTTGTACCTCTTTATTCCTCTGCCCCTCCCCCGCCCACCTTTCCCTGGTAACCACTTCACTTTTATCTATGTCCATGAGTCTCAGTTTTATATCTCATCTTTGTGTGAAATCATATAGTTCTTAGCTTTTTCTGATTTACTTATTTCACTCAGTATAATGTTCTCAAGGTCCATCCATGTTGTTGTAAATGTCACTATATCATTTCTTATGGCTGAGTAGTATTCCATTATATATATGGACCAATCCTCTATCGAGGGACACTTTGGTCATTTCCATGTCTTGGCCACTGTGAACAATGCTGCAATGATCATGGGGGTGCATGTGTCTTTACGTACCAATGTTTTTGAGTTTTGGGGGGTAGATACCCAGGAAAGGGATTGCTGGCTCATATGGTGAGTCTACTCTTAATTTTTTGAGGACCCATCATACTCTCTTTTATAATGACTGCACCAGTTTACAGTCCCACCAGCAGTGAATGAGGGTTTCTTTTTCTCCACAGCCTCTCCAACACTTATTTCCTGTCTTACTGATAACAAGCAATCTAGCAGGTATGAGGTACCTCATTGTATTTTTTTTAATGAATTTACTTTTTCTTTTATTTGAATAGTTTAAGGAGATGATTAGTTTTTTATTTTAATTTATTGTGTTTACATGGATTCAAGTGTCCCACTCAATATAACACCCTCACCCCCCAACCATGTGTCCCCCATTAAACCCCTTTTTCCCCCTCTCTCTATCTCCCTTCCCCCCTTCCCACTGGGATTTGCTGTCCTATTATCTGTATCTATGTGTTATATATATTAATTTGCTTTTCTCTGACAGCTAGCAAAGATGAGCATCTTTTCATATATTTGTTGACCATTTGTGAGTCTTCTTGGGAGAAATGTCTGTTCAGGTCCTCCTCCCTTTATTTTCTTTTTCTTTCCTTCTCTCTCTTTTCTGCTCTTGGTTTCTCCCTTCCTTCCTGTTACTCATTCAAATCTGATTTCTATGAAGTCAAGTATACTTGTTTTCAGAAGTTATACCACCATCTTCCTTTTGATTTTGCATCAAATGTTGTGAATTTAATTCTATGATTGTGGCTTATATTAATTTCTTGGCTTAATAACATTTAGCCAGTTTGTATGCTGCATATTTAGTGAGCAATTCCCCATCAGCGGCAGTGCCTGCCCACTCTTCTTTCCAGGTGCCCAGGCTACTGTGGGGCCTGAGTGCCATTCCAAACAAGGTAGACAGAAACACTCTTTCCCAGGGGCTCTGTGCCTCCACCTCCTCCAATTGTATGCCATGTTGTCATCTTGAGATGCTCCATGGCATGGTAACTGATGAATTTGTAGCTGAAGCAAACACTATCCTGGGGGCTCTCCCTGTAAAGGCAGTTTTTCCTCCCTTCTCTCTGCCCTGCCCCCTTCAACCAAGAAGGCTACACCACTAATAGTTCAACCATGCATGTAAATGCGTTTCCTCTCTTTTCACTGCAAAGCCACTTTGCCATGGGAATGGTTGTATTGGTTAAGTAGAAATAAAAGAAGCTTGACAATATCTATTTCTTCTTTGACTGTAGGGCTGTAGGCCATGAAGTGAAACAATAGATCCTTTAGTCATTAAAAAAAAACTATATCTGGCCCTGGCCGGTTGGCTCAGTGGTAGAGCATTGGCCTGGCGTACAGGAGTCCCGGGTTCGATTCCCAGCCAGAGCACACAGGAGAAGTGCCCATCTGCTTCTCCACCCCTCCCCCTCTCCTTCCTCTCTGTCTCTCTCTTCCCCTCCCGCAGCCAGGGCTCCATTGGAGCAGAGTTGGCCTGGGCGCTGAGGATGGCTCTGTGGCCTCTGCTTCAGGCGCTAGAATGGCTCTGGATGCAACAGAGTAACGTCCCAGATGAACAGAGCATTGCCCCCTGGTGGGCATGCTGGGTGGATCCCGGTCGGGCACATGCGGGAGTCTGTCTGACTGCCTCTCTGTTTCCAACTTCAGAAAAATACAAAACAACAACAACAACAAAACCATATCTTTCATGACTTAACATGGTGCCAACCCTCTGGATGAATGTGGAATATCTTTGTTTCATTTGAAACCAGATGTTAGAAGACATGAATTTTTTAAAATACCTTTGAGTTTCCATCCTGATATTTGGCATCATGTAGATCTTTTGCTGTGGGAGACCTTTAAGCACCAGATTGTGAAGAACTGTGCAATATCCAGGAAGCAATTTCTTTTTATGGCTTCCTCTGAACTTGGAATCTTTAGAAAGCATGGTTTATTAACATTATACTGACCCTTAAACCACTTGCATTTTATCATTCTTTTCTTTCTTATTTTAGAAACCTAGATAAATGCAAAGCTTTGGAGAAGGATCAAAAATAAGTCAATGTTGTTATTTTATAATAGCATTGCAATTATCATTATCGATGTTCTAATGTCATCACCATTACCATTTATTAGTGTTACATTTTAATTGTAGGGTAAATGATCCAATCAATGTGTTCTATTAACATTTAACTATGGGCTATGAAAATAAAATAATATTATGTACACTGAATATACCATGACAGAATTTAAAACTATGTAGAAAAAAAAAAAACCTCTGGCAAGAGAGAAACCAATGAAATCTTCAAGAAACAGGCCATTCTGAAATATCTATAGGTAGATATTTTTATGGGAGTGCTTAAATATCTAATATCTTCAGTGAAGGAAAATAAAATGAAATTGTTTTGAGTACCACCTTTCAAAAATAAACTAGCTTTTCCTTGTGGCTAAAACATGGTACAAGTTCCTTCTAAGCTCTTTGCAATGTTGGTGTATAATATAGTAAAGGAATCTGATTTATAGTGATGAGTTATTAAGGAGAAATTGAAATATTCCCTTTCCAGGGGTTTTTACATGAAAAATTTAAGGAACTCTTTAAAGTCCATTAGTTTAAAAGGTAAACTTATTAAATCCTTCATGATAAAATAGCTATATCTGATTTTATGGTAAAATTAAAAGGCATGGAAAGCATTTTAAGAGTTGGTATAATATACTTCTTGGCTCCCCTTGTAGCCAATGGTAGCTAGTGTTTAATGTGATGATTCAAGGATGATTTAAATTGGTGGTTCTGCAGAGGAGGAGGAAAATTCACAGAGAAGCTACTTTATGAAATGATGTAAGTGGGACTTAGAGTAAAGTGATGGAATGATTGGAGGGAAGTCTTATTATGGTCTCCAGCCCAAACACACATCAAAGGAATCCGAGTCCCAGGCCTGTGTTTCTGGTGTCCTCAAGAAAGAACCCTTGGGGCTGAATGTTTAAGGAGCATGACTAGGAGAGCAAGCAGATATTCCTGCAAATCTATCTTCCCTTTTCTGGAGCCAATCAAGTCAAAGAATGCTAATTAATATGCTGCCCCGTATTTATCTAGTATATGTTTGTTCTTCAAGTGGGTCAGCAGATAAAAATAATCATAGAATTCTGAATTTTACAGCAGAAAAGATGTCTTTACTAAAACACCATGAGGTTTTTATAACAGGTGAGCAAACCATCCCGGCAGAGTAAAAAGCAAGCCACATGTCCACTCCTGCCAGTTAAAGTGCTCTGTAGCTTGAGTCTGTGAACTGTCATCTCACTGCCCTTTTCTATATAATAGCAAAGGTACTTATAACATAAATTATTTGTAATGAACAACAAAAAGTATGTATCTTTTAAGTGAGTTATCAAAAGGTATATCTTAAAATAAGGAAAAAAATAGCTGTTTGCTAATCTTAAAGCACTAAAGATCACTGACAGTATTTTTTTTTTAATACTTGGAAGAAAATGACTAGTGACTAAAAAAGAGCAGATTACTAATTTCATAAAGGCCATTATAGATGGAGATCAATTAGGCATTTTAGTGACCTTGGACAAGTCACTGTACTTCTTTCTACCTCAGCTTTCTCATCTGTAACATAGAGATGATAAGAGTTCTTATCTCCTTTTCTGTTTGTGGGATTATTGTATTAAATAAAGCATGTAAATTGCTTAGAACAGCAGCGGACAGGGAGGTACATGGAAATCATCCCATGAACATTAGTTGTCATCGTCACTGAGCCTGCTCCAGTCTCACCATTACGTTGATATTGCATTAGAGCAGGGTCCCCAAACTTTTTACACAGGGGGCCAGTTCACTGTCCCTCAGACCGTTGGAGGGCCGGACTACAAAAAAAACTATGAACAAATCCCTATGCACACTGCACATATCTTATTTTAAAGTAAAAAAACAAAACGGGAACAAATACAATATTTAAAATAAAGAACAAGTAAATTTAAATCAATAAACTGACCAGTATTTCAGTGGGAACTATGCTCCTCTCACTGACCACCAATGAAAAAAGTGCCCCTTCCAGAAGTGCGGCGGGGGCCGGATAAATGGCCTCAGGGGGCTGCATGTGGCCCGCGAACTGTAGTTTGGGGACCCCTGCATTAGAGAATCAAGATCTAAGATGGAATATTTCAACTTGATTACCCGAGAAAGGAGGCCACGTACTAACCTACACCCAGACGACAAATTGGTGTTATCCCAAACCCTATAAAGAAGTAAAAGATGAACTAAGATGTAGATCATACCCCTGATAAAAGTATACTTTAACTCCATTGGAAAACAGTGTGATGATGCCAAATAGTGTCTAGAATTAAGTAGTTGGGACCACATTGATACTGTACTTTTGTCCTTAAGCCAGTTTACTTTCTTTCACATTTTTGCATAAACTTTAATTTTATAAATAATGAATGTCCATTAATAGAAGAATTGAAAATTATAGAATTTAAATATTCTTTCTATACAATTGTCCAGTATTAATCATTCTTATCAGCATCTAGACTTCCAGTCATTGTTTTCTATTCTTATTTCTATTTTCGGGTCATATAGGTATACGATTTTGAAACATGATTTCTTTATACATTACAATGTGTGTCTTACAGAATCAGTTTAATGATTGCATTGCGATCCATTTTTATCAGCAGCTGTGGTTGCACCAGCCCATGCATAAGTAGGTCATCCTATGCATAGGGAGGTTCTTAACCTCAGGTGAGATATACCAGGTCCTCCTGGTCCCTCCACTTTTCCTTCAGCTGCAATCTTTTTCATCTTTGGTTGATAATAAAAAAGAGGGCAGGCTCTACAGACATGAATATCACTTACCACTTTGGTGATCAGTTTCTCTGAGCTATTGTCTCTGCAAGGAATGTTCTTGAAGTAACAGTGTAAATGAATGTGCTGGGGCTGTAGAATACATAAAACATATATGCATGTAGTCTTCGAGTAGTAACCCTGCCTTGCTGTCATTCACCCTATTGTTGGGCATTTTATTTGTTTCCAAATTTACTGTGTTATAAACATAACCCCTAATTCTCCCTAACTCACTGGCCTGTGGGTTCGGATTGGGTCATGGAAGAACCCAAATGTTGCTTGCTCTTTTCTGTTTTCTCCCAGAAACTCAGCTTGCTCTTCCCCACAAGAAACTGCTCCCCCCATTATTTCAGAAATTCCCTGAAAGTACAGAAATTCCCAGGAAGTTCATGAAAACATGTCCATCCATTCTTTAACTGACCAACCCCCACACACAGTTCTAGACTGAAGGCAGCTTAGAAAAGGAGCCCCTCTGCTGCCTCTGCTCCAGGAAACACAGTAGGGACCCTGGTGTCCCGCCCAGCAGGCTCTCTGCTGCATCCCAGTGTTTTCCTGCTCCTGTAAAGCCAGTAGCTGCCATTATGGCCATTCACATGCAGATTCACATTGGATTTGGACAGACAGTAATGAAACAACAGAGCCAATAACTGGTGGGCCATTAGCTTTAATCCTACCTTGCACCTGGAGGGCAAGTAAAAACACACACTGGGCTCCAAAACCCACTCATTCAATGCTCACAAAGCTACTGACTTATCCGAGTTTCCTAGAATCAAAGGTTTCTAGCTCACCAGCCTTATTCACCTCTGTTCCCCATCTCCTTCTCTCTGCACAAACTCTGCACAAACTGGCTTCTCCTTCAGCACCCAACCATTTTGGCTGCCTCTCCTCTCCTCCACGTGGCCTTTCTCTGCCCTCTGCTCTAATGCTAATCTCAGGAACCGAGAGAGAGCAAGCTCCCGGTCTGCCCCACTTTATAGTGTAGAAATCCAAACCTTTAATCCAATATATGAACAAGGAAGTCTCTGATACAAAGTCACTTATCTGAGGTATAATGGGATTCCTCATGAGAGTGCACCACCCCACATCAAAAAGGGTGGGAAAGGCTTAGTCTTAAAACTAAGCCTTAAGCTATAACAACCTGGCCTGCTTACAGCCTGTCCCCCACACACAATGCAAACTATAAGTGAGCAAATATATATATTATATTTACAAACTTATTTGACCAACATGCTCCTCATCTTTAGAGTTCTGCTGTGCCTTGTTCTAAATATTTTGTTCCTATTGCTTTGCATATGAATAAACTGGCAGGAACACCTCCTTTTCCATGTGGCCCCAAAGTATGATTCTGGAGACCTGAGCAGTGGTTCTCCAACCCTGTTGGAAGATAACCCCATCCACTTCAGCCTCCCACCCCTTTCTCTATGGGAATCACACCTGGGCAGGCTGGGAAGCACACACCATGCCCTCCTCTCCTTTTCTCTTCGATGAAACACTGTGCAGCACCCCACATCTCACCTTTCAGAACTCCTTCCCAGGAGCATAGCAGGCAGAGAGGCGCCAGGGCAGCGCCGGCCCGAAGTCCAGCAGACGCGTCAGATGACTCGTCCCTACTGAGACTCGTCACATGGATAGTGCTATAGCAGGCCCCTTGGCACCTACATTTTTCATGCACATCCCTAATTATCGTTTAATTTCTGTCCTTAGATAAGTTTTCAGAAACATAATTGCTGAAAGGGAAGATAAGGAATGGGCAGTTTTTAGCCACAGCTTTACTTGGTGCTTGGTTGACTTCTGGCAGTGTCTTGCATTGTCACTGGCAACACTCAGGAAGGGACTTTTCCTGACAGTTTTTCTGGAATGTTGTAACCCAACAGTGTTGCTCTGATGGTGAAGCCACAGAACATATGCATCCAGGGATGTACCCTTGTCCTGGGACAGCCTTTTTATATCCACTAGCCTCCGGAACTTTCACTTGTCAGTGACCCATCAGAATCACAAAACTACCACTTTCTTACTGAAATAAAATTTACAGATGGTGAAACACACAGGTCTTAAAGCTCTGAATAACTTCAGGGATCATAGAACCCAGGCTGTGCAGCAAGATCACGTCATGTTCTCTATTAAAAAAGAATAAACACACAACCTTTCTGCCTGATCCTAAGCATTTAGGTTTCAGAAAGTCAATATCCAAAAAAGATATTGGGATGTCTGTGTGGGGGAGACAAACTTGTAGTTTATTCTGATTCTATTCCCTTCCATTTATGGAGTCGTAGGAATACAGAAAAGACACAAGTGAAGTCACACTGCTTATTAGTGAAATCAACTCCAGCACTCAATTCTCCTGACCACAGTGCAGGGTGTTTTAATAGCTCACCTAGTAACCAGTGGGGGAGGAAACTTATTTGAATTTTCAGTAAGCATTTCTGGCATAAAATAAGTATTTCTGACCCTAGATGAAATAAGTTGCTGACGTGCGTAATAACACTATTATGACTTTGGTTTTCTTTTTTAAAACAAACAAAAAATAATAATTAGAGAGCTAGACATAATCTAGGTAAAATGGGATGGATGGTGCTGTGGGGTCATATTTCAGAGGTAGTGTTATTCCAGGAGATGCTTGTGAGAGGGGGCCAGAGGGGAGCAGCTGTGTCCGGACCGGGAAGCCTCTTTCTGGAGAAGGAGATTGCTTACAGGACCTGGGCTTCCTCTCCAACTTTCTTCTATTTTAAAATTCATTATTGTTTTCCTAAAATTTTATGTAATAAAAGGCTGCATGATAAGTTACATTAACATAAAATTGTTACTGTTTTGAAGTATGCAGAAAGGTTCTATATGAATTTTTTTTTAAAAGACATTTCTATGCCATTTTTCCCTGAATGAAAATTAGTCTTTTAAGTTTTATTTAAAAAGGTTTTTATTTGTCTTGGGTTTTTTTGTTGTTGTTGTTGTTGTTTTTTACCAATATGATTCAGCCTCCTGGATTTGAAGAAACATAATGGACAGCTAGTATTCACACAGATGTGCTATTTGAAAGGAATTTGGCTTACTGCTGTTACTGGGTGCTGTATTTTTATGTGTAGAAATTGATGTCTGCCAGGAAAAAGGCAATTAGGCTCTTACACTTATTTTCCAAGGTGTATTAAACTGGTTTGAGTTTTAACTATATGTTGACTTAAAGAATATTAAAAGGACCTCTTGGGAAATATTACCAACTGGGCCCATTGGGCTAAACAAAGAAGCAGATTCTATTTCATAAATAAATCTGAATTTCATTATTTTCAAATTTACTTGTAGATTGAAAACAGGATAAGTATGCTAATAGAGGAGAGAGAGAATGGAAAATTATGATGAGAATTTTCTCTATATAGTCGAGACTAGCTTTGTTCTTTGTGGGTATTTTCAAACATAGAAATATTAAAAATTGAAGGCTTTTTTATTTGAGCATTTGTCCAACAAATGTTTTTCCTAAGCTCATAATGCACAAGGCACTGAGAAATATTGGTGGGATACAAAGCCATAGCACTTGGCTGAGACCCTCAATAAGCTTACACCCCAAAAATGGCCATTTATATCTGTACTGCTTAGAATCAGCCTTGTGGGGAAAGCACTGATTTATAAATAATAATGAAAATTAAAATGACAACTAACATTGGAGATCTAACTGTGTAGCAGACATGTTATAAGGACTCTCACCTCTTATTTACTCTTCACAGAATCTCATTATTAGCTGCTTTTACTGTCTCCAGTTTACACATGAGGACCCCGAGACACAGAGAGATTAAATGTCTTGCCCAAGATCACACAGCTGATAGTGTCAGGACCCAGGCAGTCTGGCTCTAGAACCTGCTCTCTAACCACTGTGTGGCCTGAATATAATCAGATCTGTGTTACTGTCAGTTCTTAGATAAATCCCCTATTTTCTCTTTTAATTTGTAAGCTAGGTCTACATGATTACAGCATTCTGTGTAGATGGCGTTATATCAGCACCTGGCACATAGTGGGTCATCAGTAAATCAGAGCTGCTCCTGCTGATGATTCAGCTATGATCTTTAGAGGCTAGCCCAGCCCAGTTTATATTGACTTAAAACTGAATATTCCCTAATATTCTTTAAGGATAAAAGTCCGGTTTGAAAGTGAACTAGAAACGTGTGAAGTGGCATTCAAAAATCAGCAGCACACAGCTGCGCAGCACCTGTGAAGAGGACGAGAGCTAGGCCTGAAGGCAGGGTGTGCAGGTGGACAAGGATGGGTCTCATCTGACAGGAAAGGAGCCACCAGTAGAAGTAGTGGTGTGAGACATCAGCTCCTGAGCGCTGGCTGGGAGCTTCCGGCTGCTGAAAGCAGTGCCTCTGATATGCCTTGCCTTGTCCTAAAAGTGGTTTCCCCTCTCTGAAGGCAGGGAGAGCAGCAATTCAGAGATTCTTATTCTGAATGTGTGGCAGGATCTGAGAGTGAAGGAAAACTTGAGGCAAGTGAGCATCCAAGGAACAGCAGGAAGTGTATTTATAGCCAACAGTCTCTAAGAAATAAGATGGCAAAACAGTCACTGAGAGTAAGTAGGGAGTCATAGACACTCTGAAAGAGAACACAGTCCACAAAGTATTGACAGCTCTTAGAAATGGAACGTGGACCCGAGATAATCCGATTGCGTGTCTGGTCTAAAGACTTCGGAGAGGCTCTTTGTTTGAACACATCATCTTCCTCTACTGCCTGTGCTTGACTTCAGAGCACTTACCTTCCAGGCCTGGAACCAGATGCACAAAGTTCATGCTAGTCCCCCTTTTGTTTGAAAGGCATAGATTCGGTATCTCTGAACACATCTGGGATAAAATGGTTTAAAGGTTGTTTTACTAAGAATTTTAGAGTACCCAAAGTTGGGGATGTCATGATTAGAAAGCATGGGCTACATCTGAACCACAAATATGGCGGCCTTTCCTAAAAGGGTTGGTCCCACAGAGGGAGAGCTTGGCGGACCGCAGGCAGACCAGTCCCTGTGTGAGCCTGTAGCAGGTCCCCAGACTTACCTGTTTCTCTCACTACCACATAGTCACCTCAGGCCAGCCTCTGACTTCGGACAGAAGGATTTGAGAGTTAGGCCTCTGCTGCACAGGTTCCTAGGTGAGCTCTTTCCTAACCTGGTTGTTTCACTGGCTACCGCATGTGGCTCAGCTGGCACACATTCCCAAAATTAGCCCCAGCTCACCAGACTACCGGCCAGCAGTGACTGGCCAGCTCTCTGGCAGCTTGGAGGGCCTGAGAGGGCCACTGAGCAGTAGCCCCAGAGTTCACAGGAGCCGAACAGGCTAGTATGATATTACTTACAGGGAGCAATAAATCTTTCTGCTTTTTGTGCTGTGGAAACACTTCTTTATTGTCACTGAAAGATGGGGCCCAAGACCTTTCCCTTGTATTGAGTCCACCTAGTCAGGCAAAAGGTAGTCTGCCCATGCATACGGGAGGTGCTTAGACGACAGTGGAAGCATTTGCATTTGCGACACATGTGCACACACACTCCTAACAGGCCTCTTAAACCACAGGAGGGCAAAGGGAAGGCCACAGTGAGGTAGCTAAATAAAATGATATTACCACACAGGGCGTTCAATGACAGAACCAGATTTTTAAAGAGTACAGACATTCACTAGAAGGAAGGACTGTTAAAAATTATGAAAGGCAACTTTAAAAGAACAGCATCATTGAATATAAAAGTTAATAATGGACAAATTTACCAAAATGTTACAATGTCAGCCAAATGTACCTGTTTAAAATGAATTGCAGGGTAGCATAGTGGTTAATATTATTGGTGCCAGTATCAGAAACACCTGAGTTTGAAATACTGACTCCACAACTTACTAACTCTGTGCTGAAGGCAATTTTTTTAACTGCTCTAATTGTAAACTTTTCCATGTGTAAAATGGGAATAATAATAGTACTTCCATCATGCATTCATTATGAATATTAAATGAGATGCTTTTTATGAAGCATTTAACAAGGCTTAGGACATTGAGTGACAGCTTTTAAAATCCTTCTATAATTATTCTTCTTCTAAGAAAAAATCATATATGACTCCTCAATCACTTGGATTTTGCGGTAACTTCATGAAAATAGCATTTTGTAGCAACAGGAGCTGTAAATGGCAACACTAGTCACTTTCTTTTTTCTGTCTGTAGTCTCTTAAAGTGCTCCTCACATTGGGAAGGACGAGGTAATTATCCCAAGGGGGGATCAAAGCCTAAGATTGGCAAGGCAAGAGAGCATAAGCTGTTAGTTGCTCTAGACGAGTCATCATCCCCAGCCCAGATAAATTACATTCTAAGAACTGGATATTATTCTAAAGTCACTGTTAATAATCTCCAAGGAAATGGCGGGTAGCAGATAAGCTACTGGACCAGCAATGGAAAAATATAATCTTTATTTTTGTAAAGGGAAAAAATATTCTGAAAACCATAGCCCAGGAAGCTTGAGATTGATGCCTGGGAAATTTCTAGAAAGAAACAAAAGAAAAAGACATTATCACTCAGATACAGCATAAGCTCACTAAAAATAAGGTATTTCTTTTTTTTTTAAATAGATAAATGGCATCAGAATTTCAACGAGGCATCTATTTTCTTAACTCATGATAATGTTCAATGAAGATAAAAGAATGTATATTGGCTGATCAGTCTGTTGGATAGATGTATAATCAACTGTCTCACTGTATACAGATATGGCCAAATAATGACTAATTAACATAGAGAAATTATCCAGAATTATGCCATAGAATTCCATCTTTAGAACTATATTATCCATCATATTGTGTCAATGCCATGAAGAATAGCACTCAAGCTTTTAAAGCTGTACAAGGTGGGAAGGGAAGCTAACTGTGATTGTGTCTGTCAGAATTCTATATACCCCTACAACATCTTCATATCCTGAAATAGTGGGCTGTAATAAACAAGATAAAAGTTAGCAGGGCTAAATGTTAGTTCCTGAGTGTCTGGCTTAAAAATAGATATATCAAATCATGAGGCTTAAAAGCAGCTGGTAAAAACTTGGGAGAGTAGTTGGTTGAAGATAAGCTCAGTATGAGTCAAGAATGTACTAAAAGCACCTGAATATACATTATTTTTAAGTGCTCATGGTATATTTTCTAGGATAGATCACATGTTAGGGCACAAAACAAATATCAATAAATTTAAGAAGATTGAAATCATATCAAGCATCTTCTCTGACCACAATGACATGAAACTAGAAATCAACTACATTAGGAAAACTGAAAAACATTCAAACATTTGGAGGCTAAAAAGCATGTTATTAAATAATGAATGGGTTAACAATAAGATCAAGGAAGAAATAAAACATTTCCTTGAAACAAATGAAAACGAACATACAACAACTCAAAATCTATGGGAACACAGCAAAAGCAGCCCTACGAGGGAAGTTCACAGTATTAGGGGCATACCGTCAGAAGCAAGAAAAAGCTCAAATAATCAAAAGAATGAGGAAAAGAATGACAAACAAAGCCCAGAGGATGTTGAAGGAAGGAAAAAGTAAAGATCAGAGTGGAAATAAATGACATAGAGGCTAAAAAAAAAAAAAAAAAAAAATACAAAAGAGCAATGAAACCAAGAGCTGATTCTTTAAAAAGGTAATTAAAATTGATGATCCTTTAACCAGACTCATCAAGAAAAAAGAGATAGGACCCAAATAAATAAAATTAGAAATGAAAGAAGAGAAGTAACAACTGACAACTGACAGAAATATGAAGGGTTATAAGAAAATACTCTGAAGAACTATATGCCAAGAAATCAAACAACCTGGATAAAACGGATAATTCCTAGAAACATACAATTCCAAAGGTGGAAAAAATCAGAAAACCTAAGCAGACCAATTTAAAAAATTGAAATTGAAACACTTATACAAAAACTTCCAGCAAAAAAAGTCCTGGACCAGATGGCTTCCCAGGCAAATTTTACCAAACATTCAAAGAAGAACTAACACCTATCCTTCTCAAGCTATTCTAGAAAATTCAAGAGGATGAAAGACTTCCATACTCATTACAAAACCAAGTAAAGACACTACAAAGAAAGACAACTATAGGCCAATATCCCTGATGAACATAGATGCTAAAATTCTCAAAAAATATTAGCAAACTGGACCCAGCAATACATTAAAAGAATTATACATCATGATCAAGTGAGATTTATTCTAGAGAAGCAAGGCTGGTACAATATTCTCAAATCAATAAATGTGATTCATCACATAAACAAAATGAAGGATAAAAATGACATAATCATATTAATAAATACAGAAAAAGCATTCGATAAAACCCAGGACCCATTTATGATCAACACTCTTCATCAAAGTGGGAATACACAGAACATACTTCAACATAATAAAAGCCACATATGACAACCAATGGCCAACATCATACTCAATGTGCAAAAACTAAAAGCAATCCCCATAAGATCAATAACAAGACAGGGGTGCCCCCTTTCACCACTCTTATTCAATACAATACTAGAAGTCCTAGCCACAGTAATTAGATAGTTTGAAGAAATAAAAGGTATCCAAATTGGAAAAGAAGAAGTAAACTGTCATTATTTGCTGATGACATGATACTGTATATAGAAAACCCTAAAGTCTCAGCCAAAAAGCTACTAGACCTGATAAATGAACTTGGCAAGGTGGCAGTATATAAAATTAATATTCAGAAATCAGTGGCATTTTTATACACTGATAATAAACTTTCAGAAAGAGAAATTAAGGAAACAATCCTATTCACTATTGTAACAACAAAAAATAAAGAACCTAGGAGTAAATTTAACCAAGGAGGTAAAGGACTTGTACTCGGAAAATTATAAGACATTGAAAAAAAATCAAGGAAGATACTAACAAGTGAAAGCATATACTGTGTTCATGGATAGGAAGAATAAACATCATTAAAATATCTATATTAGCTAAAGCAATCTATAAATTCAATGCAATTCCTATTAAAATACCAATGGCATACTTCAAAGGTATAGAACAAATATTCCGAAAATTTAAATGGAACCAAAAAAAAAAACCGTGAATAACCTCAGCAATCTTGAAAATTAAGAATAAAGTGGAAAGCATCACACTTCCGGATATCAAGTTATACTACAAGGCCATCGTAATCAAAACAGCTTGGTACTGGCATAAGAACAGGCATACAGCTCAATGGAACAGAACAGAGAACCCAGAAATAAACCTACACCTTTATGGTCAATTGATATTTGACAAAAGAAATTAGAGCATACAATGGAGTAAAGACAGTCTCTTTAATTAATGGTGTTGGGAAAATTGGACAGGTACATGCCAAAAAAGAAAATTAGACCACCAACTTACACCACTCACAAAAATAAACTCAAAATGGATAAAAGACTTAATGGTAAATGTAAGTCGCAAAGCCATAAACATATTGGAAGAAAACATAGGCAGTAAACATTCTGATATCTCTTGTAGCAATATTTTTGCCAATTTATCTCCACAGGCAAGTGAAATAAAGAACAAAGTAAACAAATGGGACTATATCAAACTAAAAAGCTTTTGCACAACAAAAGACACCATGAACAAAACAAAAAGACAACCCACACAAAGGGTGAACATATTCTCCAATACGTCTGATAAGGGATTAATAACTAAAATTTATAAAGAACTTGTAAAACTCAACACCAGGAAGGTAAACAATCCAATTAAAAAATGGAACAAAAGAACTGAACAGACACTTCTCCAAAGAGGACATACAGATGGCCAATAGCCATATGAAAAAACTGTTCAACGTCACTGATTATCAGAGAAATGCAAATTAAATCCATAATGAGATACCACCTCACACCTGTCAGAATGGCGCTCATTAACAAATCAACACAGAATAAGTACTGACGAGGGTGTGGAGAAAAGGGTACCCTCCTGCACTGCTGGTGGGAATGCAGACTTGTGCAGCCACTGTAGATAATAGTATAGAGTTTCCTCAAAAAGTTAAAAATCGAACTGCCTTTTGACCCAGCTATCCTACTTTTAGAAGTATATCCAAGAACGCCAAATCACTGATTTAAAAGAAGATATGCACCCCCATGTTTATTGCAGTATTGTTTATAATAGCCAAGATCTGGAAATAGTCCAAGTGTCCATCAGTGGACAAGTGGATTCAAAAGCAGTGGTACATATACACAATGGAATACTATGCAGCTGTGAAAAAGAAGGAAATCTTACCTTTTGCATTGGCATGGATAGACCTGGAGATTATTATGCTAAGTGAATAAGCCAGGCAGAGAAAGACAAGTATCATATGATCTCACTTATATGTGGACTCTAATCAACAAAATGAACTGAGGAATGGAATAGAGGCAGAGGCAGGGTCACAAGGAGCAGAGGGACAGCTGTCAGAAGGAAAGGGGATGAGGGGATGGGATCAAAGCAGGTGAAGGGATTAGTGAAATTATAAATATATAACACAGAGATACAGATAACAGGACAACAAATCCTAGAGGGAAGGGGAGAGGGAGTAAGGGCGGGGGAAGGGTGTGTAATGGGAATTAGGGGTGAGGGTTTTATATGGAGTGGGGCACTTGAATCCATGTTAACACATTAAAATAAAATTTTTTTAAAAAGGCAAACAAGATGTTAAGGAATCAAAAAGCCATGTTTTAGAAAAAGATGGGGAGAATGCCTACTTAATTTGGGAAAATAAAAATTAAGACATTGGATCTGTAAATATTTTTAAAACTTTTTTATGGAAATACATATAGATATATTTACTATAGATCTTAAGTCAAAAAGAAGTTAATGAGCAAAGGTTATAGGGATGAAAATCTATTCTAAAGAAACAATTATAACAATTAGAGGCATTCAGGTATAGGATGAGTTGTTTATTTGGAACTAACAAGCTTTTATGTATAAAAGCATTGACAAAATAAAAGGTTGAGTGTGAGGCTTTTTAAAGAATGATTACATTAAATGGGATGCTCATCCACATGACTCTAAAATGCAGTTTCCTGTGGGAAGAGGCTTTTTGTACAGTAGTCATACTGTTTCTTACTTAATGCCCATGATAGCTTCAGGCATGTGGAAGGAGATCTTTTTTCTCTTACAGAGACTAGAATGTGAGCACGAGTCTCTAACAGCAAGGCATCTTTGTATCAAAATGGTAAGATTTAACAAAGGTTGGAGAGGATATGGAACAAAGAGAACCCTCAGATACTGTTGGTGGAAATATAAGTTGTTACAGCTACTAAATACGATGAAGATGACTCAAAAAATGAAGAATGGAACTGCTATCTGATCCAGCTATTCTACTTCTGAGAATATGAAAACACTAATTTCAAAAGATATATGTATTCTTATGTGTATTACAACATTGTTTCTAATAGCTAAGGTACAGAAACAATCTGTGTCCATCATGGATAAACAGATGTGATATGCATGCATGTGTGTGTATATATATGTGTGTTTGTTGCCTTTGCAACAACATGGAAGGACCTAGAAGGTATTATGCTAAGTGAAATGTGTCAGACAGAGAAAGACAAATACTATATAAAATCCCTTATATGTGGGATCTAAAAAAATAAATGAACAAACAAAAACAAACTCATAGATACAGAGAAGAGACTGGTGATTACCAGAGGAGCAGGGGATTGTTGGAAGACAAAATGAGTAAAAGGGGTTAAGTGTTTGATGATGGATGGTAACTAGACTTTCGGTGGTAATCTTTTTGTAGTATATATAGACATCACACTCTAATGTTACACCTGAAGCTTATATAATACATATACCAATTACCTCAGTAAGTTACAAAGAGTAAATTAGATGTCTTTAGGTGGGAATTTATATACCTCTAGGCTAAACAGAAGAGGCTTCTCTAAATTCTTGTCAAGAAGTAAACCTGAGGCTTTCCTGCCCTAGTGATCTGAATCTTCAAAATGTCCAAGTAAGAGTCAGGTACATACTCAGATGATTTACCTAATAAGCAAAGAATTAGGTTAAGTTGGGGAGGGGGCATGTATATTCAACCACAGACACATCTAACTTTGATTAGGTGATAAATGATTAGAGTTGAGGATCAAAAGTTTTTTTTTCAGTTCTTAGGTATTTGTATTTATTTACACATATTCTAAATGTTCTGCCCCTATTTTTAAGTAAAAATTATTGTTTATATCTATGGATTTATTAATAAAAAGAGTTAAGCTAGATGAAGCACACAATGTATATTAGGCAATATACTGAGTTCTTTAAAAACATTATATCATTAATTTTCTTGAGAACTCTAGGCGGTAGATACTGTTATCTCAATTTTACAGATGAAGAAACTATAGTTTACATAATTTTTAGAACTTGCTCAAATTGCTAATAAATGACAGCTGAGTTTCAAATGATGTCAGATTCCCATCTGTGAACCACAACACTGTAATGGTTGGGTTCATAGGCAAGATGTTCAGTGCAGCCCAGTGGTTAATATAATATTATATATATATATATAATATATATAATATTATATATATATAAAATACATGTTTAAAACATTATTTTGGAATTTCAATAACAAATATTTCAATTATGGCACAAAAATAACAATTCTGGTACATAGAATAAATTCAGAAAATAAATTTTCTCCAAAATAGCAAATTGTTCAAGTAACACCTATCAAGAAAACAATATTCTTTCTTACCTCGAATCCCTTATCTATCGTGTAATTTTGGCTATTTGGAGGAGGGTTGCTGTTTTTCTGCCTTCCAAACAGCTAAGGTCATCTGCTGTCAGTTTCATGCCTTTCCTCTCCACTGTCAAATCAGTGTCCTTTCTCTCCCTCAGCCCTCACTGTAATGAAGGGTTGCGCTCTGTTTGGGGTGTTCGCAGACTGTTTCCACATTTCATCACTCTCCCTTCCCCTTTTGTCCCACATCTGGGCAAATTGATAAGAAAATCTGAGTGCTCCCTCATTTGGTGCAGTTAGAGAGTTCAAACCACGCAAGCTCTGACCTTTCCAAGACATTTCCAGACCTACTTGAGGCCTTATCTCCCCAGAAAGCTTCATTTTGCAAGTAATAAACCTTTTCATACCTTCCTGCTATGTATATGTTTTAGTCTCAACATCCAAACCAAATTTCAGATGGGTGTGATGGGTGACAGGAACCCCTCCTACTTTACAGCATGATCCCTCATCTGGAAAATGCCCGTCTGCTTCTATAGTTTTGTTGGCACCTTTATTAATAGCTAATATGTCCCTCATCCAGTTAAATCAGTACTCAGTTCCTTTTGTCAGACGGTCTGTGGACAAATTCTTATAAAATTTCTAGTACTAGATAATTATCTCTTCTGTTAGCTGTTCCAGAAATGAGAACAGGATGGAAAGGTATCCAAATCTGACAAATCAGCCAGACTCCTCTTACCTATACAAAATTATAGATAAAATGTCTTTCAGTCAACTCCAAATCAAATCCTGTTTAAAACTCTTAGAAAATTAGAACTAAAAATAGAATTTCTTACTAGGATAAAGAATATCTCAATTTGGTAGTAAGTAACACTCTCAATAGGAAAATATGCTGTAGTTATAAATTACAGTTGGGACCCATAACACCAGTGATTAACATACTTACTTATTGTTTTGGAAGTTCCGCCATATTCTTTAATCTGTGATTCACAAGTAAAAACATGGCTATTGGAAAAGAGCAAAGATATATTGTTATTTGCATGTGAAATTATCTACACTACAAACCTGAGAAAATGAGCTGGAAGAAATCTAAGAGGCAATACAAGTACAATAGAATAATCAGATATGAGTATTATAAAATTCAGCAATTTTTTGTCAGTGATGAATAATGGTTCAAAAATAATTCAGGAAAATAAGTGTATAATTGTAATGAAGATCATTTAATATTTTTTAAAAATGTATAACCATTTAAAGAAAACTATAAAATTGGGAGAAATAAAAAATGTAATAAAGAGATATACCATGTTTCTGGATGGGAAGACCAAATATTTCAAAGCTAATACTTCTTCCCAAAATAATTTAAAGGTTGAATTAAATTTTAAATGAAATGAAAACCAATTAGATTAAGGGAGAGGAATGAGGAGGACATAATAAAATGGTTCCACAGATTATAGATTAAAAAAGAAAGGAAATATTTGGAAGCAAGAGGAGTAACAAATGATGGCCTGCTCTATCAGGTATAAAAATGGTATGAACTTACAGTAATTAAAGCAGCGTCATTATGGTTGTAGCTCAGTAAATCAATAAAACAGTATAAATCAGTGCTTTTTAAGCACTGGTCCACCAGAAATTTTGTGCCAGTCTGCAAAAGAGTTAACCATCCTCATGTTTTCTGAAGATAGACCCAATGATCTTAGTTAAATTTGTTTATGCTCAGGGTGATTGCTACTTATCAGCCTTTTTCATTGATGAAAATACTATTGAGGTTGTCTTAGATATCTTTGAAACCTGTAAGCTCATTCAAACAACCTTTTGCACTGTGCAGAGCATTTACAAATCATGCACAGTAGACAAAAAGCATGTGGACAAATTTATGTAGTATTTAGTGTATTGTACATGTGGAGTTCGGAAATCAAGCAGTAGCTCATACTGTATTACTGTTATATACAAGAAGATAAAATTTTATACCTTGTGTGTTTTTGTTTCTGGATGGCTAGGTTATACACGGACTCTTAACTCCCATCCCTTCTCTCTGTAGTTCATTTATTTCATGCTTGTGCAAGTAGCATTTAGACAATCTTAGGTAGTGTTCAATGCATCGTACATATGGAGTTCAGAAACCAAGTACCAGAAACCAGGGCACCATAATGTCATGCACAGTATGACACTTTATCTGTTGTGTGTTTCTAACCTCCACCTCTTTCCATTTTATTCATACTTACGCAAATAGTTGTACATGTATTTACCTGTTCAGAGCACATCCATATTGTTTGCAAATAAATTATTGTGTTTTAGTGTAATTGTGCTTCTCCAAAAGTGAATAGTCAAAAGTAGTGATGACATTGAAATCAAACCAAGGACTAGTACTTCAAGTTTAAAAGAAATATGTTGATAATTTGGAAGGTGCAACAAAAGCCAAAAAATGAAAAGAACACTTGTTAGGCAGTAAGATAAGGAGTATTTAAAACTGGTTTCACTGTAGCACCTGGCAGTGAACTGTTGCCACAGCCCTTGTGTGTAGTATGTTCTGAAACTCTGTCAAATGATACAATGAAACCTTCCAAACTCATTCATCATTTGCATTTGAGTCATTGCGATTGTATTGAGAAGCCACTGGATTTTTGAGGGGAGAAAAGATGATACAACCAAATAAAAAGTCATAAAATTTAAATGAAGAAAATGATGACTAGTGACAAATTGCTGCTTTTAGCATATTTTTTAGCTGTTCTTCAAATATCAAAATTGAAAAAAATCATTCACTATTGGTGAAGAATTAGTAAAGCTTTTCATCTTAGATGTCAGTTGGGAAAGTTTGAGTCCTCAAGCCACACAGAAACTTGAGACTATTCCGCTTTTGGACAATACCGTTCAGAGAAGAATTGTTGATATGGCCAACAATATTGAAGAGCAAATTGTAGAGGGGATAAAGAAATTGAAATGTTTTGCCATTCAACTTGATGAATCAACTGACACGAGTAACCATACTATTCTAATTTGCTTCGCAAGGTATATTGATATAATTAAGGCTTTAGGGAAGAACTACATTGTTGTCTTGACCTACCTCGTCAGACCACTAGTTGAGAGCTACTTAATGCTCTTAATGAGTACTCTCAAGCAGAGGGCTTCAACTGGGGAAAGTGTGTCAGAGTGTGTATGGACAGTGCTGGAAGCATGATTGGGCATAGCTCAGGGGTAGTTGTGAAAATAAAGGACATCGCACATCCAGAAGTGTTGTCCATGCACCAGCAGCATTTAGTTGCAAAGAAATGTTCCCCTCAATTGAACACAGTGATGAATGACGTAGTGAAGATCATCAATGATATTTGTAGTCAAGGTTTGAACTCCAGACTGTTCATAACACTATATGAAAGCATGGATTCACAACACCAACCTCTCCTTCTTTGTACAGAAGTGAGGTGGCTTTCAAGAGGAAGGATTCTTTCATGCCTTTGTGAGCTAAGAGAAGAAGTGAAACAATTTCTGCAAGAGTGAAACTCTGCATTAGTAGAGCTTTTCTTGGGTGAAGAAGAATGGATGGCTAAGCCTCACCTCTGGTGGCAAGTGGATAAAGCATCAACCTGAAACGGTGAGGTCACTGGTTCGAAACTCTGGGCTTGATTGGTCAGACACATATGGGAGTTGATGCTTCCTGCTCCTCTCCCCCTTCTCTCTCTCACTCTCTCTCTCTCCTCTCTAAAATAAATATTTTAAAAAAATGTTTGTTTGGTTTTTTTGTGACAAAAAGAGAGAGACAGAGAGAAGGACAGACAGCCAGGAAGGGAGAGAGATGACAAGCATCAATTCTTTGGTGCGGCACCTTAGTTGTTCATTGACTGCTTTCTCATCTGTGAGACTGGGGGGCTACAGCAGAACGAGAGACTCATTGCTTAAGCCAGTGACCTTGGGCTTAAGCCAGTGACCTTGGGCTTCAAGCCAGTGACTACCTTTGAGCTCAAGCCAGTGACCATGGGTCATGTCTATGATCTCATGCTAAAGCCAGTGACGCCTGCACTCAAGCTGATGAGCCCATGCCTAAGCCGGATGAACCCATGCTCAGGCTGGTGACCTCGGGGCTTCGAACCTGGATCCTCTGCATCCCAGTGTAATGCTCTACCCACTTACCACTGCCTGGTCAGGATAAAAATAAAGATTTAACAAAAAGAATGGATGGCTAAGCTTGCATATATGGTGGATATATTTAGCCTCTTCAGTGAACTAAATAATTGTCTTCAAGGTTTAATATAAAGATTTTTACATTAATAAATAAAACAAATACATTCAAAAAGAAACTTGTTCTTTAGGAAAATTACATTCAGGAAAAGGATGTAGAAATGTTTCCACTTTTCCAAGACTTTTTGATTGATGCAGACATCAACTGGAAAATTCATGTTTAATATAGTAAGACATATTTAAAAGCGTTAGTTCAAAACTTTGACCATTATTACCCTGAAAATGAGGATCCCCATAAAGGTAACCTCTGGATCAATAACCCATTCATGGAAAATGTCAAATCCTGCTTCCCTAATTATTGTGTAAAAGAAAAACTGATAGATTTATCTTCTGATGTCATTCTGGTGTCCAACCATAAATACAATCACCGTTACAATTTTGGGTATCACTGGAAGAATATCCATCTCTTAGTTATGAAGCTGTTAGATTTTTAATTGTATTTTCTACTACCTACTTGTGTGGGAAGATTTTTTCGGCCCATCACTAATGAAAACCAAACAGAGAAACCGAATGAACATCAGTGCAGCACTGCTTCTCTCAGAAACAAAGGAACAACAGCAGATTTCTCACTGGCTTTGCTTGAATTAAATATTGCTCTCTAGAAATTTCAGTTGTAGTCTATTTAAAATATATATTTTTTAATAATTGGTCTGGTTATTTTAGAGAATTTTCTTTATAGTATTATAATTAAAAGATAATGTCCAAAATACTAATGATGGTTTTTATTTCTTCCTTTGTGGTCCCTGAAATAATTTTATTTCCACTGATTCCCCAAGTATAAAAATGTTGAAAATCATTGGTATAAGTCATCTGGCAAATATGACCTCACCATATAGATAAGGGATACCACGTATCAACAAAAAACAAAGTTCATTCTATATATGTTCTGCCAAAATTTTATTACTATTTGGGAAGGAAATAAAATCCTTACCTACAGCATAACATAATACAAATCTCATATGGATTAAAGAGGTAACTGTACCCAAAAAAGAGAACTGAAACATTATTAAACATGAAGAAAATAAAAGTGACTGTGTAATTGCTCTTTTGTATGGAAAGGACTTTCTAATTAAATTATAAAATCAATGAAGGAAATCACAAAGGAAAAATAAGATTTTATTTGACTTTATAAACATTTAAAAGTTATGAACATGAAAATATCACAAACAAAATTAAAAGAGAGGAAAGGAGAAAACATTAAAAGTAAAATAATACTTTGCTATTCCTGATATATGAAGTTATACAAACTCATAATGGAAACATTGTGTCAGGAAGCCAGACAAAGATCTGAAGACACAATTCACAGAAAAGGAAATGTCATTGCTAATAAGTACAGGAAAAAGAAAACATGAAGTAACAAAAGAGGATGTTTTGCCTATAAAATTGGCAAAATGTTTAGATGGTACTAATCAGTGTTGGAGCAAGAGAGTGACAATCACAGTTGCTCCTCAAGGTGCGTAAAACTTGATACAGTCTTTCCAAAAGGCCAGGTGGCCTTAAGGATCGCAAAAACATTGTTGGGCTTTTATTCATTAATTTTACTTCCAGGGCTCCATCCCAAAGAAATAATCCATGATTTAAAATGATTTTTTTGTTGTTGCCTGACGAGTGGTGGTGTAGTGGAAAAAGCACTGACCCAGAACACTGAAGTTATCAATTTGGAATCCCAAGGTCACTGGCTAGAGCACAGGCTAGTTAGTCAGTGTGGGGTGGCTGGCTTGAGTGGGGATCATCCACACAATCCCAAAACTCGCCAGTTTGAACCCAAGTGCTAGAATGAAAAGCCCAAGGTCGCTGGCTTGAGCAAGGGATCACTAGGTCAGCCCTGGTTAAGGCACATACGAGAAGCAATCAATGCACAATTAAAGTAAAAGCAATGATGAGTTGATGCTTCTCACACTCTCTCCCCCTTCCTGTCCCTCTCACTCTTTCTCTTTCAAAATAAAATAAATAAATAAATAAAATGAGATTTTGGTTTAAGCACAGTTTTTTCAGTATTATTTTTAATAGCAAAGTGGGAAATGGTTAAGATATCCATAGTATATCTCTGTAATAAACTCTAGTGCATTCATGAAATGTTACCAAATAATTTTTAATACTGTGGGAAATATCCACATTGTTTTAAGTGAAAATGAAAATTATCATCTAAAAATGGACTGTAGTATACAACATATATTTGCTATACCTCTGGAAAATGATCCTATAATATTAATAGTGGCTCTCTAAGAGTTGTGTAATTTTGAGCAATTTTTATTTTCTTCATGCTTTTGTGCATTTTTCACAATTTTCCAGTAATCCTCTATTGGTTTTGAATCCAGAAAAATAAGAATTTCATTCCTCCTGGACAGCAATCCTTACCTTATTTGTTTCTTACTCTCAAATCTCTCCAAAGAATAGAGCTTATTTGTTCATAGAATATAGATACTCCACCCATATCTGTTTCCTTCTCCGTGAGATGAAAATGATACATGTCTAATATATTTAACTTACAATGATATTATGAAAACAAATTGAGTTAAAAATGAAAACATGATTTGGAAGAAAAAGAATATAATAAAAATACAATGAGTTGAAGTCTGTCAACATCTATTTCTCAAGTCAACGCATTAAAGAATTCTCAGTACTGACATGAGCCTGTGCCTCAGGTTAAATAATAATGCCTATAAGGTGTTAGTTAATGAAAATTTTAAATGTATATATATCAACCTCTAGAATAGTGCTATCCAAGAGAACTTTCTTTAGGGTTGGAAATGTTCTCTATCTGTGCTGTCTAATAAGATACTCATGTAGCCAAGCATGGCTGTTGAGCGTTTGAAACGTGACTGGTATGACTGGGGCATTGAATTTTTTATTTAAAT
This sequence comes from Saccopteryx leptura, assembly GCF_036850995.1. Lineage (NCBI taxonomy): Eukaryota > Metazoa > Chordata > Mammalia > Chiroptera > Emballonuridae > Saccopteryx > Saccopteryx leptura. The sequence goes on along the minus strand of NC_089509.1, from coordinate 15,721,540 downwards.
TAATTTAAATATAAATAAGCACCAATGGCATGTGACTACAGCTCTAAGATGTAGCATTACTGTAAATCCGTCATTCTCTTCAGTGCTTTCCATGTATTATCACATCTGAACCTCACAACACCTGTGATTCAGGTAGGATATATACCTCCACTTCAGAGGTGAGGATTCTGAGTGGCAAAGAGGCTGAATGACTTGCTCAGGGTGAGTGCTAAAAAGTGCTGGAAACAGAAGTCACACTTTTATAGGCAGATGCCAGAGCCGCCCCTCCCATTCATGCTCCTCAGGACTCCCTCATATATGCACAGCACCCTGCAGTCACATGCAGACAGAAGTGACAGGCTACAGTGGAAGTCAAAGAATTTTATGGGATGATCAAGACTTTGTCCCTTGTTGGTGAACCCTCTCTGCATCTCATGTGTTGTGATCTGCTTGCATGAATTCCCCATCAATGTCCATCAGCCATGAAAGCAATGATGTCAAAAAGACATCAAGAAGCCTGACGTGTGCTGGCGCAGTGGATAAAGCGTCCACCTGGAACGCTGAGCTGAGGTCGCAGGTTCAAAGCCCTGGGCTTCTCTCTCTCTCTCTCTCTCTCTCCCTCCCTCCCTCCCTCCCTTCCTCTAAAATGAATAAATAAAATCTTAAAAAATAAGACATCAAGAAGGGTTCTCAAGGCTGCTCATTGGTTAAGTTCCTGACTTTTTCTTGAACCAAGCCTTTCACACTGAAAATATCTTATAGCCAAGGTTCCAGACTGCACACAGGTGAGAAGGTAAATTCGCTGAGTACATTTGAAATATTTGGGCAGCTTTTAATGTACTCTACAGGACATGACAAATGAGTGTCTGTGTAAATCAATAAGCCTGTCTGTGAAGGGACTAATGGTTTTATGTGAATAGCAAGGCAACACACATAGAGACCAGTACTCTTGTTTCCTGTCAGTGTTTTTAAAGTTCACTGTCATAACTCTGTTCCCCTTGACCTTTATCAGTGATACCTAGCAGAGATTTGCGTTAGTTGAGTTCTAACTGGACATCTAACCTGTCAACCCTTGTTCACTTTCCCTCAGTGCCTGATAAATGCCTCCTCTCCCTCCTCCCTCTTTTAGATTGCTTATTTCCTAACTATGTCATGATTGCCCTTTGAATAATAATTGACTTTATAAGATCTGAGAATGCTTCATTCCAGATAAATACAGATTTTTTTCTTTGATGCTATAAAGTCAGGTTTATTGTCATTGTGATGCACAATAATTGCTCATGTGTGAACATTAAGTCAAAATCATTATGTGTAAAAATCCTGGAGTCCTCAAGCGCTGTGAGACTAAGAGCTCTAATGCTAATAGAAAATGAGAACCATTGGTTTTTGAAAAGCAAAATGCTTGTCATCCAAAAGTATGAAAAAGTCTTATCTAGGCTCTCAAACATAAGAAAACATTGTAACATCACTATGGCTGAAAACCCTCTACTAACATTTGCAAAGTGCAACCAGCCCCTTTCAAACTCCTGACATGTCCTTCATGCAGTTAACGCAGGGTGACTCTGCTCTTTGCTTCCTAAAGTGGTTATGAAGTCCTGTCTTCATAGACCCCGAAGCTGCATTTTTACAACACAGTTATTCTAGGACAGCTTTAAAAAGTAGAGACTGGTTTACATGAGGAATTTTAAATAATTTTTCTATAGCAAATATACTGACACAATCCTACTTTATTTAACATCTTTACTTAATGCATTTCCACCCAGAGGTGACACATTTAAGTGGAATTGCACTGGTTCTATTCTGATAATTAACATACACATGTGGAACTCAACTCAACCTTACTGTGAAGTGTTCCCTGGCGGTAAAGACACAGTTCCAAGACTATGTGGTATTAACTACCACTGCACCAGAGCAGTTGTAGGGTTAATTACAATGGTGTGAGGTTGGCCATGTTTTTGAGGTGATGTTTCCTTCAGAGCAATTGACTAAATAATTGTGCTCTGACGGCCATGGGACAGGTGAAACCCAGCAGGTGTGAGACCTGAGCCTGGAGCTGTCACAACCTGTTTCCACTTACTTGATCAAAGAGAACATGCTCTGTTAGGATGTCTCTTCAAGTAAATTGGGCAAAAATATCCCACCTTTAAGGATAAAATTAGCATTTGTTTAATATCCAACTTATCAGAGCAAGTGATCCAAATGGTCAGTGTAATGGGTAGAAGGACAAAAAACAAAAAAGTAGAGATTTCATTTCTTTGTCTGTAAGAGTCTAGATTTGATGAAATTGAGATCTCTTTTAGCTCTGGTATTCTTGCATCTGATAAAAAATAAATTACAGCAGCTGTGTAGATGGTCATTATTTTATATTTCTGGGCTGCAGTGTCTTTCCTTTATCTATAAAATTATATAATTAGATTTGATATTCCAATCCTTCTAACTCTTAAAGTATATGAAACATTTTTTTCTTCTTTTCCAAGTGAGAGAAAGATAGACAGACTCTCACATGTGCCCCAACTGGGATCCACCCAGCAACCCCCATCTTGGCCCAATGCTCAAAACCAAGCTATTTTTAGAGCCTGAAATGGAGGCTACAGGGAGCCATCCTCAGTGCCCAGGGCCAATGTGGTCAACCCAATCAAGCCATGGCTGTAGGAGAGGAAGAAAGAGAGAAGGGTGAGGGGAAGAGGTGAAGAAGCAGATGGTCACTTCTCCTGTGTGCCCTGACTAGGAATCAAACCAGGGACTTCCACATATGGGCTGATGCTCTACCACTGAGTCAACGGGCTGGGGCCTATATCAAATTTTTACATAAAGCAAAAGTGACATGTAAACAAGCCTAGGTGTGGTATTATTTATATGTATATATGAATATATGTGCATCCCTTCCAGAGGACATTTGGCAAAATCTAAACTTTGGTGTCTAGACTAGGTGAGGTGGATGCTACTGGTATGTGGTCGTTAGAGGCCAGGGATGCTGCTAAACATTCTGTAATGCTCAAGGAAGCCCCCCAAAACAAAATATTACCTAACTCAAAATGTCAATAGTGCTGAGGTTGAGAAACCTTAGTTTGTATGTATGGATAGGTGTGTATATGTGTTTTGGTTTGGGTTTTTCATTTTATATCTTTTTGTTTTATTCAGTTTACTCCAAGGGTGAGATCGGTAGTAATCAGGAATCACAACCATTATTTTGAGTAGCTCACAAGTCTTATGAGTAAAACCTGAAAAACAAATGTTATACAAGTTGCATAGGAAGTACTTCTGGAGTTCGCTGTCATGATAACAAATAGAAATTATATAAATGCAACAGGTGGTAACATTTAGAATAGTACTTATAACCTGTTCATTCCTAGGCAATATGGGTCCCTGTTGCAAGTGCTTCATTTATCACCGCTGATTGCCTTTGACATGAAATAGGACTCTATTTACAAAACTCTTCCTAGACCTTGCTCTTGCTGCACTCGAGTGGTTCCGATTCCTATGGCGTTAGCATATGCTATGTACACACATGCAGATAAACTGCATACATACCCTCTCATTATATAGAATTGTTCTTTTTTATATAATTTGTTTAAAACAGATCACCAAGACATTGTTTTCCTAGCCATCTGTTGAGACATGAAAATAAGCTCTGCTGTGTATAGCCCAACATTTCATCCATGTTTGTCTTAATGAGACTTCGTTCTGGTTTGGTTACCCTTCTCCTGCTCAACAGATTGCTTCCACGTCTGGTGTGGAGAAACGAGGCCAGCTAGGCTCTGGGGTTCTAGCAGAAGGTGGGTGACCCTCTCATGGGAATTCAAAGAGAACAAGTAGGCACCCCATATGTTCAAAATTTTGTAAAAATAATTGTTGGAATAGAAGTTAAAGTATGATTTTCTTCATCAACTTATAAGAATCATGATTTTATGGGTATTTATTTAATGTAATTACTAGATGCATTTTTAAAAATCTGGGATTTTGTAGCTGTATGGAACTTGGAGATTTTCTGGTCTAGTAGCATTGGGAGAAGAAAAGAAAGCCAACAGAGGTGATGTGGCTCGATCCAGGCCACACAGTAAGTAATGCCAGAGCTTGAGTCGTGCTCCTGGCCGTTTCCTCGGCCCCATCATGCTGCTGGGAAATGGTTTTAAAATCATCAAAGTACAGCTAAAAAGTCAGTGTGCACAATGACTCAATATAATCCTCATAATATGATGTATAATTCAAATAGAAAACAATTTTTAAAATCTGGTGGCCGCTAGCTTCTTGATCTGCATGTCTCTTACCGCACCTGAGCTGGGTTCTTGATCTGCATGTCTCCTACTGCACCTGAGCTGGGTTCTTGATCTGCATGTCTCCTGCTGCACCTGAGCTGGGTTCTTGATCTGCATGTCTCCTACTGCACCTGAGCTGGGTTCTTGATCTGCATGTCTCCTACTGTACCTGAGCTGGGTTCTTGATCTGCATGTCTCCTGCTGCACCTGAGCTGGGTTCTTGATCTGCATGTCTCCTGCTGCACCTGAGCTGGGTTCTTGATCTGCATGCCTCCTACTGCACCTGAGCTGGGTTCTTGATCTGCATGTCTCCTACTGTACCTGAGCTGGGTTCTTGATCTGCATGTCTCCTACTGCACCTGAGCTGGGTTCTTGATCTGCATGTCTCCTGCTGCACCTGAGCTGGGTTCTTGATCTGCATGTCTCCTGCTGCACCTGAGCTGGGTTCTTGATCTGCATGTTTCCTACTGTACCTGAGCTGGGTTCTTGATCTGCAAGTCTCCTACTGCACCTGAGCTGGGTTCTTGATCTGCATGTCTCCTGCTGCACCTGAGCTGGGTTCTTGATCTGCATGTCTCTTGCTGCACCTGAGCTGGGTTCTTGATCTGCATGTCTCCTGCTGCACCTGAGCTGGGTTCTTGATCTGCATGTCTCCTGCTGCACCTGAGCTGGGTTCTTGATCTGCATGTCTCCTGCTGCACCTGAGCTGGGTTCTTGATCTGCATGTCTCCTGCTGCACCTGAGCTGGGTTCTTGATCTGCATGTCTCCTGCTGCACCTGAGCTGGGTTCTTGATCTGCATGTCTCTTGCTGCACCTGAGCTGGGTTCTTGATCTGCATGTCTCCTGCTGCACCTGAGCTGGGTTCTTGATCTGCATGTCTCCTGCTGCACCTGAGCTGGGTTCTTGATCTGCATGTCTCCTGCTGCACCTGAGCTGGGTTCTTGATCTGCATGTCTCCTACTGCACCTGAGCTGGGTTCTTGATCTGCATGTCTCCTACTGCACCTGAGCTGGGTTCTTGATCTGCATGTCTCTTGCTGCACCTGAGCTGGGTTCTTGATCTGCATGTCTCCTGCTGCACCTGAGCTGGGTTCTTGATCTGCATGTCTCCTGCTGCACCTGAGCTGGGTTCTTGATCTGCATGTCTCCTACTGCACCTGAGCTGGGTTCTTGATCTGCATGTCTCCTGCTGCACCTGAGCTGGGTTCTTGATCTGCATGTCTCCTACTGCACCTGAGCTGGGTTCTTGATCTGCATGTCTCCTACTGCACCTGAGCTGGGTTCTTGATCTGCATGTCTCCTACCGCACCTGAGCTGGGTTCTTGATCTGCATGTTTCCTGCTGCACCTGAGCTGGGTTCTTGATCTGCATGTTTCCTACTGCACCTGAGCTGGGTTCTTGATCTGCATGTCTCTTACCGCACCTGAGCTGGGTTCTTGATCTGCATGTCTCCTGCTGCACCTGAGCTGGGTTCTTGATCTGCATGTCTCCTACTGCACCTGAGCTGGGTTCTTGATCTGCATGTCTCCTGCTGCACCTGAGCTGGGTTCTTGATCTGCATGTCTCTTGCTGCACCTGAGCTGGGTTCTTGATCTGCATGTCTCCTACTGCACCTGAGCTGGGCACCGAAGTGTTCCCTCTCCTTTTATTCAGATCTCAACAAAGAGTCACATTTCAAGTTTTTCCCTCATCCCTCATCATCTCTGGGTTTCGACTCTTTAAGAATATCTGCCAATTCCCACTCCCCCATACAAAGCAACCCAGGGAATTTTAAAAGCTAGAATGAGAGGCATTAGGGTGGTATATAAATGTGCTGTCTTTCTTTTTCTTCCACAGTTTTCAAAGCAAGTCCTGCTGCCTGCCCATTCTCTAAAGAGGAGTGGAAAAACACCTACCTCTTTTTAGCTCTTAGACATGTAAACAGGAAATGTGATTTCTAGAAGGATATTCAGTTTAGTATAATTTTATTATAGTAAAACCATTGAAAGTTCAGAATGGTGTTCCTGGCCAGTTGGCTCAATGGATAGAACATCGGCCCCATGTACATCCCAGGTTCAATTCCCAGTCATGGCACACAAGAGAAGCAACCATCTGCTTCTCTTCCCCTGCATCTCCCTCTCCTCTTCTTCTTCCTCTCTCACAGCCAGTGGCTTCCTTGGTTCGAGCATGACCCCAGGCACTAAAGATAGCTTGGTTGCTCTGAGCATCAGCCTCAGGCTCTAAAAATAGCCTGGTACTAGAGCATTGACCCAAGATGGGGTTGCCTGGTGAATCCTAGTCAAAATACATGCAGGAGTGTGTCTCACTATCTCCCCTCCTCCCATTTAAAAAATAAAATAAAATAATTTTAAAAAGAAAGTTCAGGATGATAAAAGTGATTTAGAGTACTTTGATTCAATTAAGTCCGTATGACCTGGAGAAAGCCACTACATCTCCGTAGCATCAGGGTGCTCATCTATAAACTGGAGGTAACAGCAATCTCTCCACAGTGCTGCTGTGAGGATTACATGAGATAAAGTATATTAAGTGCTGAGCACAGAGCCTGGCACGCAGGAATCATCAGTGCTTGGTAACTCTCATTGTCGTCGTCATCGTTTTCCCCAGCACCCTTGCTTTCTCAGTCGCAGCCACAACAGGGCTATAGCCCTGGCTTCCATATTAAATTAGACCCACATTTCCAACTCCTGAATTGATCTTTTCCAGTTTTTACTCTCACATCTCACATAAACAAAATGGAACTTTTAATTCTTCAAAAAAGGAATAATTTGAAAACTAACTAAAGTTCAAGGGTAACTAACTCTTTTCTCAAGGCTATATCTTCTGTAGAATTTTTAACTCTAGTGAAAGTTTTGGGGCACCAAGTGAGAGAAGTAAGTCAACGGGGGTGTCCTTCTAGTTTCAGCTAAAGGCATTAGCAAAACTCAATTATACTTAGACACGAGCACATAACCTTTCTCGCACTCCATCCTTGCAGAACAGCGGGAATCTTTAAGTGTCTGTGTGTTGCTGAGTGTGCTCTTGCACACTCATGTTGGAGACAGATGGAAATGGGAGCAGGGCTGAAAGAAGCCTTCCATTGACTCGCTATCCATCTACTCCACCAACGGGAAACGTCGTTGTCCTTAATGGAAGGACCAGAGGTTATGCTTGATAGTGAAGTTTAATCACAACTTCCCTAAACTTACTACCATTGTCTTTGTGAATTCTTAAGCAAAAGGACAGTATTCTTCCCTAAAGAGAATAGGGAGAGCTAGAGTACCACATGGCATCATTGAACGAAAGAATTTCATGGAAACATGCAAACAATAGAAAGAAGGAGAGGGGTCAAGGCGTGGCTGACATACTTTGCTTGAGAATGAGTTATACATTTGTTGTGATTTTTGTCTTCTCTGTAAGAAGGGGAAGAAAATCATTACATGGTAAAGACTTCATTCTAAAAGTCTCTGTTAACACTATTTATCTCAGATTTCTCTTCATTTCTATTAAAGCCTGTGTCACCCTCTCAGATAGCCGGAATGTAAGCCTTCATGTCGTCTTTATTTCTCGTCGCTCCTTCTCATCCCATTATTGGGGAGGAGCTGATGAATCTATTCTGAGTTCTCCCTCAAATGTCTGTGTTGCTCCCCTTTGATGCCACATTTTACATCAGGGGCCAGTTGTCCCTTGCCAGGAATGCCACTGTAGCATGTTTTCTGATCTCCCCATTTCCCTTGCAGCCCCTCTTTGTCACTGATGCGAGGGCTTGTTACCTAAAATACACATTTGGTCATGGTCGTGGTCCTTCATGGCAATATCTGTCTCCCTCCCCTTCTCTGTCTTTCCCTCTAATTAGTTGCACCTGCTTCCTGCCCACTGACCCTGTCGCTGGGCTGCTCAAGTACGCCAGAGCCCTCCAGGACTCCCTTGCTTGCAGGCCCTGCCTGGTGCTCTCTTACGCGCGTGCGTGTGTGTGTGTGTGTGTGTGTGTGTGTGTGTGTGTGTGAGAGAGAGAGAGAGAGAGAGAGAGAGATGTGTCTTCAGACAAGAGCATAAAATTTATATTTACAGTTCAAAAATTATAATGAAAAAAGTTGAATTATTTTTACTAAGTCAACAAATAAAATATTGCCAGTAGCCCAGACCACCCCACACCCACCACCATGGGCTCCCTCTTATCTCAGCTTCCTTTCTCCCCATTAGAGGCAATAATTAACATGATTTCTATAATAGCCATGTCCTTGCTTTTAAAAAATAGTCTTAGTTTCCATGTATTTATTTCTAGCCATATAATTTAGTTTTTCCAGTTTCTGAAACTTTCTATATAGAATAATGTTGGAAACTCTCAGTGTGTGTGTATGTGTGTGTTTAAGCATATGTTCTGCTTCTTCCACACAGTGCTTTTATTGCAAGCTTCCTCGTTACGTGGGTAGCTCTATCCCACTGTACTTTTGCGTCTATGTGGGTTTCCATTACATAGATGTACCACAGTGTGCTGCTTATCTTCATGTGGATTGTTTCCATCTGAGGGCTGGTGAAGAAGCCATATGAGTGTATGTCTGTGCCCGTCCTGGTATATATGTTCATCGTGAGACAGGGGGTTCTATTGTGGATGTACCTAGAAATGGCGCAGCTGGGTCTTAGGTATGAGTATCTTCTTTGTTAGTAGGTTAAGACAAAGTGTTTTAAAATAAGTGTACTAATTTACACTACATCAGTGGCCTGTGAGAGTTCCCATTGCTCAACATACTCACCAACACTTACCATATAAATTTTTCCAATTTGTGGCAATCTGATGTGTGTGTAATATTATCTTTGTACTATAGTTGTAACTTATATTTTTAAGTGATTTTTTTCTTTTGGGTTAAATGATTCCTGGATCACATGTGTCTGTGCTTCTTTTCTTCCCTTGTTTGTCTTTTGGTTCCTGTATAGTTCAGAGGTAAAGACTCCTGTTCCTTAGGGAAGCCCCAGATGATTTTCCAACCAGGACTTCCTGCTTTTTGCAGAGTGGAAACAAACACCTGGTCTCTTGCACATTTTCGGGCTATATTTGTTTATATTTTGTTATTCACAATATTTCAGGAATAAGGACTGCGTTTATAAAGAATATATCCCTGTAACATAGTCTCTTTTAGTTTCTTTATAAAAGAGTCAACACTACAGTGTGTCCATAAAGTCATGGTGCACTTTTGACCGGTCACAGGAAAGCAACAAAAGACAATAGAAATGTGAAATCTGCACCAAATAAAAGGAAAACTCTCCCAGTTTCATACCTATTCAGTGCAGTTCCAAGTGGGCTCACGCACAGATTTTTTAGGGCTCCTTAGGTAGCTATCCCGTGTAGCCTCTACAGACTCGTCACTGACTGATGGCCTACCAGAACGGGGTTTCTCCACCAAACTGCCGGTTTCCTTCAACTGCTTATCCCACCGAGTAATGTTATTCCTATGTGGTGGCGCTTTGTTATAAATGTGCCGATATTCACGTTGCACTTTGGTCATGGATTTGAATTTAGCGAGCCACAGAACACATTGAACTTTCCTCTGTACCATCCACATCTCGACTGGCATGGCCGTAGGCTGCTCCACTGTATACATGGTGTTATATCATCATCTGCGCATGCGCACATGCTGCCACATCATCCCACAGAAACTGGGAGGGTTTTCCTTTTATTTGGTGCAGATTTCACATTTCTATCTTTTGTTGTTTTTCTGTGACCAGTCAAAAGTGCACCATGAATTTACGGACACACTGTATATACCCCCACTGTCTAGGGGTCTTCCATCAAATGAGGTGATAAGGTTAGTATAGTAAAATGATTTTCTGCAAACCAATTAAGTTTTGTATAGTTCAACTTCTAAAATGACTGATAGTGCCACAAATACTGTGTACTCAGCAAAGTGATCAAATTCTTTCACAGTTCTCAGTTCTGTGAAATTTCTCTGTGACTGTCCTAAAACCACAAAATTCACTCTACGCCCCCTGCCCAGTTGGCTCAGTGGTGGAGTGTCGGTCTGGTGTGTGAATGTCCAGGTTCGATTCCTGGTCAGGTCACACAGGAGAAGTGTCCATCTGCTTCTCTACCCTCTTCCTCTTGCTTCTCTCTCTCTCTCTCTTCCCCTCCTGCAGCCATGGCTTGATTGGAGCAAGTTGGCCCCAGGTGCTGAGGATGGTTCCATGGCCTTTGCCTCAGGCACTAAAAAAAGCTTGGTTGCTGAGCAGTGGAGCAATGCCCTAGATTAGGCTTGGCCAATAGTTTTTGCCCCCAGGCCAGATTAGAAAGAAAACTTTTTTCACGGGCCTGACGACATATTAAAATTAAAAAATGTTAAATACAAAAATGATTCGTTTAAGTAAACAAAATTTTATTATGTAATTTGTTTATGAATAAATGTAAGTGAGTGAAAAAAATTTTAATATACAATATTTTAATAAACATATATTTTAATAAAAATATAATTACATACCATATAAATATCCAAACTGTATCACAATCAATCGAAACAATATTTAATTAATAGAATGAGCATGAAGGGGTTATATCACAAATAAAACAATTATTTTGTTTTACAAACAGCCTGGACATGTTTTCAGTTATCAACTGCAGGAATTGTCTATGCTACAATGCCACTTGATTCAGCACACTTGACCAAAAAAATAACAAATTGTTTGACCTTGGTTGCACACTGACAAACTCTGCCTAAAAGAATGTGGGTTTCACATCGCCTCTAAACGTCAAACAGTTCATATCGAGTACAGATGAGTACAAAAGTTGTAAATCTTTATAATGGAATTTTTTTAAAAAATAAAGAAGTATTGTGAATCCATTTGACCAATTATTGGAAGTTAACCCTAGATTAGTCAGACGTGGAATTCTTTTCCGTGTATCACTATCTTCTTAAATATTTCAATTTCCAATAATCAAAGATGCTTCTGCTTCTAAGTAGCTGAGATTTTAAAGTAACGGAGAATATTAAAAATTTAATCGCGGGTCACATAAACTCATTACGTGGGCTGGATGTGGCCCGCGGGCCATATATTGGCCATGCCTGCCCTAGATGGTCATAGCAAAGCCCCCTAGTGGGCTTGACGGGTGGATCCTGGTCGGGACACATGCGGGAGTCTGTCTCTGCTTCTCCTCCTCTCCTGAATTAAAAAAAAAAAAATTAACTCTAGTCCCCTTACTGTCTGAAAGTCATAGATTTGGTGTTCTTGAAAACACATCTGGTGAGCGGGGAGTAAAATATGTTAGAGGTTGTTTTTGCTAAGACTTTTAGAGCATCTGAAGGTTGGGCTCTATCATGATTTGAAAAACAGTTGATATATCTTGAGCTCAAGTATGGAAATTTATAAATTGCTGAGGTTTTCAATTTTAATAGAAATAATTTGACAGTACTTTTATGTTTAGAACAATGAGATGTTTGTACCTGTATAAAAACACTCACTTGTCAGACACACAAATCTTTACATCTCTGAACCCATACAAGTCTGAGTCCCAAGCACAATCTTTTACAAGGCAAGTAGCTCCATTTTCCTCTTTTAGTTTGGGGAAGGAGTGAGGCATGGGGAGGGGGTCAGGGTGGAGGGAGGAATTGGACGGAAGGGATGACCAGGTTAATCCACTTTAGCAAGCAACGAAGGCAGCAACCTCATTAATGAGGAAGAGAGTATGTATCTAACAGCTTGATGGTGCTTTATCCTTGAGTTTCCAAAACCGACTTGTATAAACAGACCTTAGGAAGGCAGTGGAGCTGGGAATGGTGCCGCAGCTGAGGCCCGATGGTCACCACTGGGTCAAGTCAACCTCTGGATAAAATTCCAAGCAGAACACGGCCATTAAACCCTTTGTATCAGCAGATAGAAATGGGCGCTTGCACCACGTGAGAGCCACCCTTGAGCTCTTTGATAGACAGGAGCAGCATGTGTGGAAGCCAGCGCACACCAGCTTTTGAGAGCCAGTTGTTAGTTTTGCAAGAATTCTGTGAGCCTGTCATTAAACATGGCATTTATTGTTAATTAGATTATATCAACTTACATTTAATTAAAGACAAAGGCACTATGTACCCAGGGCTCATCACTTCCTATTTATTTTATAACATTTCACTGTTCTCTGAGCTCCGTGGCGGCTGCCGTGCCCCATCCCCTCCCTCTGTGGTTGCTCAGTCTGTCGCGGTGGGAGCACGTACACCATGGGAACTGCAGAGGGACCGAGCAGGCTCTTCTTTCCCGAAGAGCCTCCTGCGCATGGCCAGCAGGCTCCTGGGGAGGAGTTTGTTGTTTTAAGGAGATGAGGATGTGATCCTTGCTGGGAGCTTGGAGGGCCTGCGTGACACTGTATCTACCTGTCTGTCCACCTGTGTCTGCCACAGCCCACTTGATTATTCTCACTCCATGTCAGTCTGAGGGATCTACGTGGACTTGTTCATTGCTGTTGATAATGTTGAGGTGTGTGGAACAGGATGAGTAACTGTGATGATTTTCCAAAATGTCAGACTGATGGCCTTTGTAAGTGGCAAGGGTTTGCAAAGTCAGTTTGAGCAAATCAAGGAACAGAACCTTGGCAACGTGAAACAGACGCATTCATCTCTCTAAACCAAGAACATTTCTTTTTGTGACCTGAGCTGCCGTCCACGCCCCTAGGATGCCAGAATTGTACATGGGGAGGGTCAGTGCAGACGGTCTGGGCACCGGCTGTGTTCCAGGCACAGCGCAGAACAGTGCAAGACTCTCGGGAGCAGCGGAGGAGCGCTGCTGTCACCAGGCTATACAGGGTTGCCTTAGAGTTGAAAGGTAGGCACTTGGGTTAGTGGCATCCACAAATCAGATGGGTAACTTCACAAATCAGTTTGGGAAGACCTGTGAGTAGCACAATGTTCCTTTTAGCTGCCATAAGACATGGTGGTTAGCCCGAGCCAGTCCTTCTAGGCCTGACAAGAAAGCCTCGTAGGTGACCATTGTTGATAAGAATTCATGATGAAATGCAGGGCCCTGCCCCAGATCGTCCTGCATCCCTGCAGTCCCACCTGCTCTCTATCGCCTACATTGCCACAGTGAGGGATCTGCTCCGTAACCCTCTCCGCAATGCAAGTCCTCTCGGGGCTTGCTTTATCAGCGTTGAATCCTAATGTGAAGGAAGGTATGTTACTGTCTCAGAGGCAGGGTGTCCTGTAGGGAGGGGTGTTGATAAATGGTCACCTGGAAGAGGGAGTAGGAGATGAGAGAGAAGTGAGGGGAAAGGACAGAAGAGGGAGGGTGCAGGTGGCAGGAGCCAGCGCCTGAAGCTAATCTGTGTGTGAGGTGGTTTGAAATACCTGGTTCTGAGGGCCCAGGTTCCCAACAGGACAGATTCTGTTCAGATGGAGCTGTCCAGCTTTCAGGTGGTGTTTGTTTTTCAAAGAACAGAAGGAAAATGACATGGATTGAATCCTGTAGCGAAAGCTCTGTTAGATACACTTCACATTCATCTCCTTCAGCCTCAGAGAGTGATGGGTATTTATTACTGCTCCTGTTTACCAAGGAGGAGACAGGCTCAGAGTCCAAGTGATCTGCCGGAGGTAATGGGAGGCGAGAAGCAGCGCCAAGATCAAAATAAACACTTACCTGACTTCAAAGACCAGACCTCGTTCCATTATAAAACATAAAAGGAAAGAGAAATCAAAGAGGCGCACTGTGACCTCCAGTAGCACTCACACTTTCCTCCTGGGATGATGCATCCCTCTCACACTCCAACAGCCCGCGGACTCCACACAGATTTCTGTCCTGCATCCCCCCACAGGCAAGAAAATTATCAAGCTTTCTTTACTGTTTGCATTAGGGAAGTATTGCCTTTTGTTACTTTCCAGATATAATTCAATATCAAATAATATTTTTCCAAATCACACATTTTTTCTGTTCTATACACACATAGGCACACACTGATGTATGGGAAAAGAGGCAGACTCATAAACAGAGTTAAGAGAAATCAAAGCAGCAAATATTATGTTTTTAATCTGTCTTCAGTGAATGTCTTCCTGATAAATGCCCTATGAAATATGCAGATGAGGCATCGTGGAAGCCGAGAGCCAGCACCTGCTGTACCTCAGATCTGTGAAGGCTTTCTGGTAGAGATGCAAATGTGGTGACTACTGCCAGGCCCAGAGGAGCAGTAAGAAACTCTGAAACGGTTCAAAGGAGATGAGAGCCTGGGCACCACTGGGCGTGGCAGTGCCTTCTTTCTGACGCTGGTCCATCTGAAACAGGCTCTCAATGTGTATGCGCCAGACCGGCGGTGTCAGCATCACCGGGGACCTGGTTGGAGATGCAGTCATAGCTCCTGCCCTAGGCACACCACATCTAAACACTGATGCTGCCCCGTGGTCTGTGACCTCGCTTGTACACTAAGTAGGCAGATGTGTACTCAAATCTGCAAATCCCTGGTCTAAAGCCCACTCCAATGATTTAAATTCTGGAAGTACACAGAGGTTTCATTGGGAAGTGTTTTCTAGTCCACTCTTCAAAAATGAACCTGTGGACAGGTTCCGCAGAAGATGGTCTCATTGCACGGGACCCTGAACTTCTTGAGACAGGGTTGCCACTTAATTTGATTTAGGTGCCCATGCCCTGTTCTGGGCCTGTACCAAGTGGGCACTCACTTCTGAGGTTTTCTGAGTGTAAGAGCAAGGACATTTTAAGAGTGTTGTGCCTGTAAAGCACACCTGTGCCCATGTTTATTCCTGGGGTGGGTGAGTAAAGCTTTTAACTATTTCTCAAAATTTTCTAGGATGACAAACTTTGCCTCCAAGATGCACAGCAGCCCTAGACATTGCCTGGATATGGAGACTGTTGCTCTTAAATACACGTCATCAGTCGGAAATACCCTTAGCCAACGATTCCCACACAGCACTACAGCAACCAGACATGATAAGATGAATAATGTATAAACCCTGTACATTTTAACTGATGAAAATAAAGGGAACGAGACTCAATATATAGGTTCTGTTCTTAGTGTCCTTTGGACTCGAGCTTTCTATCACCCTACTGGATTAAAATGTGTACCCTCACGGGCAAGCTCGACGGCACCCCTGGCCGCTCCCGTGATTCCTTTTCCTCATAATGGTCTTAGGCAGCTTTCAAAACAGAACAGACTTACTTTCACACATAGGTAGGATATTAATTAATATATTTTTATTCAGTAAGAGGAGGGGAGGCAGAGACAAACTCCCACATGAGCCCTGACCATATCTACCTGGCAAGCCCACTAGGGGATGATGCTCTGCTCATCTGGGTCACTGCTCTATTGCTCAGCAGCTGAGTTCTTCTTAGTGCCTGAGGTGGAGGCCATGGAGCCATCCTCAGCACCCAGGGCCAACTCACTCCAATCAAGCCATAGCTGCAGAAGAGGAAGCGAGAGAGAAAGAGAGAGAGGCAAGAGGGGGTGGGGTTAAGAAGATGATGAGCACTTCTCCTATGTGCCCTGACCAGGAATCGAACCCAGGACATCCACACACCAGGCCAATGCTCCACTACTGAGCCAACCAGCCAGGGCCATAGGTGCGATATAAAGATGAGACTCATGGATATAGATAAAAGTTAAGTGGTTACCGGGTTAGGGCAGTGGGGTGGGGCTTGTGTAAAGGGAAGCAAAGAGGGACAAATATACAATGACATAAAATTATTTGATATTGTGGGCACACAACACAATACAACAGTTCAAATGCTATAGAAATGTTTACCTGAAACCTATGGACTTTTATTGACCAATGTCACCCCATTAAATTTAATATTCTAAATAATATTTTTTAAAAGCACGGACTACCTTGTAATTAGAGATATTTTGGAAGGCTGAGTCTGAAGTTTCATGGTCCACACTCTGAAGTTGTTAAGATGGCATTGTACAATAGTTGGCAAGTGAATTGTTTAAACTGAGTACTCTGATTCAGGGTGGCAATCATAAGAAAGCACACTTTTGGGCCAAAGAGTGATTTTAGAGAAATACTTTTTTCCTAACCTTCTCTGGGCTTGGCTTTGCTGTGTTGAAGGGTTGTCATTGATCTGGGAAGACAGCATTCTGAGGAAGACCAACTTTAGTTGTGGTGATGCAACATTTCTATGACTATGAGTTGGACTTTTCTCTTCTCTTCCTCTCTTTTTCCTTCAGGGAATGGATTTTCTCCTCTTTCTACCTTCTTTTTTCTTCCACACCACCTACCCAAACTCAAGTTCTACTATTTTCTTTGCACATTCGTTTGTTCTTTTTCATCATTCTTGAACCTAAGACTTTATGTGCTGTCTGACATTATTCACTTTCTAGCATAGTTGGATGATTTATTTTTTGATAGTTAATGCAAGCCAGATGTCATTGCATTGGTATTTTGTTCAAAGCTATACCATTTTCATTCATTTTAATGAGAATTTTTGTTGTTATGAATGCTCACTGAGTAGCCTTAATCAAAGGTCTGTATCACCTCTTCAGGGACTATCTTTCCAACTTCACCCAAAATTAATTGATTTTTTTTCTCTGATCCTGTTGCAATATAGCTTTCAATGTGAAAAATTAATTTATTTCTTCTACTAGACAATTTCCTCCTTTATGGCAGCCTCTGTGTTTTATATTCTAGTTCATCTCTTACATATATCTGTTCTAGTTATCTATTGCTGTGTAACCATCAACCCCAAAACTTTGAGATTTAAAATGACATTTTTCTCAACAAACTAGATCAGAAATTTAGAAAGGCCACAGCTGGATCGTTCATCCTGGTTCATGTGGTGTCAGCTAGAGCTAGAAGATTTGTTTTAAGGTGGTTTGTTTATCACATGTCTGCATCTCAGTCATCCATACCCTCTTTCTCTCTCTCTCCACAAGGCATCTGATCCTCCAAGGCCTCCTCACATGGCTTGGGCTTTCAAGATATCAGACTTCTTACAAAGCAGTTCAAGCATCCAAGAGTTAGTGTTCTAAGAGACCATGGTAAAATCTGAAGAACTCATGGGCTAGTCTTCAAGTCTCAAAAATGGCACTTTAGCCACATTCTATTGGTCAAGCCAGTCAGTAAGGCCACCCCAGATTTTAGGAGGTACATCATAAAGAATTTGCAACCATCTTTAATCTACCACTATCACAATACTAATGAAGAGTGAAATTAACATTTATAACTCCGACTATGTACTGCTCAATATGGACAAGTAGAAACTTTAAATATTCTGCCAATTGTCAAAATGTGTCTCATGATGAATACTGTCTTTTTGTTTCTTTTGTGTGTGTGTGTGTTGTATTTTTTTTTTTTTTTGCTTGGAAACCATAGACAAGATGTTAATAAATCAAAGTAGATTGATGTATGCCAAGAGTAAAACTTTATTGCTGTTTAATTTCTCATTTATCTATAAAATATTATTAAAAAGAACCATCAGAATGTATCCTCATGTGTGTATGACCACCACTGAGAGGACATAGGTAAAAGTTCTAATACACTACGTGCACAAACTCATTGATATTAAGTAAATATAAATATCAAACTGAGTTTTAGAATTCACCCAAAACTATAGTAAAAATGCATTCAATTCAATCTTACTCTTTTGAAAAGGATTAGAAGGTATGATTCCTGTCTCAAAGGGTTTAAAGTCTAGCTAGAGAAGATTAATCATGAAACTATTAACTTCAAGTGAAGGCATTATAATTAATTGTTAAAATATTTGGCACTTTCTTATGATGGAGTTTAAACTAATCAACATAGGAGCTATAGTGGAATTTAAAAATCACTATTTGGTTCCCAGACAAGAAGAAGCTGAAGCACTTTATCACCACTAAACCAGTATTATAATAAATGTTGAGGGATACCAAGATGGCAGCAGAGTAGGCAGACACACAGACTTCCAGCTCACAACACCAAACTGGATTATAAATTAATTTAGGAACAAGCAGTGTGACAAACAACTTTGGACTAAAAGAACAGGTCTCAAAAACCAAGGAGCAAAGAAGCCACACCAAGCCTGGTAGGGAGTGTGGGGTGTAGTGGGGGCTCCCCTGCTTCCAGGAGCAGAGGGGGGTAAGGCTGAGAGCCCAAGGGCTCTGATTACAAGGAGAAGAGCAGAAAATATCGCTCACAGCTAGTTGCCTGGGGACCTTGGAAAGAGGTGGGCTGAGAAGACTGGCTTGTCTTCCAAAAGGAAAGGGGAGAGAGAGAGAGACAGACAGTGGCAGGCAGAAGAATGCATGGGATGACCTGAGAAGCTGACTCATCCAATGCAGAGGTGGCCATAGCTGGGGGAAGGGTTGATCCCTTCACATAGCACAAGCCTAAAATTGTTCCAGGTGATCCACCTCCAGAAAGCTCTCCAGCTCCACTCAGTGCAAAAAGACAAAGCTGAAAACACGAAGTTGGGAGGAGGAGCAGTAACTCAGGTCTCCATGGAGATCTGAGATACACCTCCCCCTACTGAAGCTGAGAAAGCATCCAGACCCAGAAGAGTAGCTGGTAGAGTCTCAGAAGTTACACGCACCACATTCCAGGATACACTTTCAAATAAGTCTCCTGCTGAGATCAGTAAACAAGATTACCACTGAGTTAAGAAAACAGAGAACAAAACCAACAAATCAAGACTTCAAAGCAGCTCTCCTAGGTAAGGAGACCACAACTGGAAGAAGACTACAAGTCATACATAATGGGAAGGCAGAGAAGCATAAGTCATATGTTTCAACAAGATAAATCCTCAGAAAAAGTCCTGGATGAATCAGAAGTAATCAAATTACCAGATGCAGAGTGTAAAATAATGATTGTTAGGATGCTTAAGGATCTCCAAGCTACGGTGGATGAACTTAATGAACACCTCAATAAAGAAATTGTAAGCATCAAAAAGGACACAGAAATCATAAAGAAGAACCAGACAGAAATGACAAGCACAATATCAGAAATGAAGACTACACTGGAAGGAATTAAAAGCAGGCTGGATGAAGCAGAGGATTGAATCAGCAACTTAGTTTTAGAGGACAAGATAAGTGAAAGCACGGAAGCAGAAAAGCAAAAAGAAAAGAGGATTAAAAAGTCTGAGGAAATGCTAAGAGAGCTCTGTGACAACATGAAGAGAAATAATATCTGCATAATAGGGGTTTCTGAAGGACAAGAGAAAGAACAAGGAAGAGAAGCTCTTTGAAGAAACTATAGCTGAAAAGTTCCCTAAATTGATGAAGAAAAGAGTCACACAAGTTCAAGAAGCAGAGAGAACCCCATTAAAAAAGAACCCAAAGAGACCCACACCAAGACATATCATAATCAAAATACCAAAGCTAAGAGATAAAGAAAGAATTTTAAAAGCTGTAAGAGAAAAACAGTCAATGACCTACAAAGGAACGCCCATAAGGATGATATCTGACTTCTCAATAGAAACACATGAGGCCAGAAGGGAATGGCAAGAAATATTCAAAGTAATGCAGAACAAGAACCTACAACCAAGACTTCTTTATCCAGCAAGACTATCATTTAAAATTGAAGGAGAAATAAAAAGCTTCCCAGACAAAAACAAAAACAAAACTCAAGGAATTCATCACAACCAAACCAATGCTGCAAGAAATGTTAAGGGGCCTGCTGTAGATAGAACAAAGCAGGGAAAAATATATATATTAAAAGAGGAATATAGATTTAAAGAAAAAAATGGCAATAAACAACTACATAAAATAATAGCCTTAAATGTAAATGGATTAAATGCTCCAATCAAAGACATAAGGTAGCTGCATGAATAAGAAAACAGGACCAGTTCATATGCTGCCTACAGGAGACCCACCACAAAACAAAAGATACACATAGACTGAAAGTAAAAGGAATGAAAAAAATATTTCATGCAAATAGAAATGAAAAGAAAGCTGGGGTAGCAATACTTATATCTGACAAAGTAGACTTTAAAACAAAGACTATAGTAAGGAATAAAGAAGGTACATAATGATAAAAGGAACAATCCAACAGGAAGATAAAACCATTATAAATATCAATGCACCTAATATAGGAGCACCTAAATATATAAAGCAGATTTTGATGGATATAAAGGGAGAGATTAACAGCAATACTATAATAGTAGGGGATTTCAATACCCCACTAACATCAATGGATAGATCCTCAAGAAAGAAAATTAAAGAAACAACAGACTTAAAGGACACACTAGATCAACTGGATTTAATAGATATCTTCAAAACCTTTCACCTTAAAGCAGCAGAATATACTTTTTTTCAAGTGCGCATGGTACGTTCTCTAGGATAGACCACATATTAGGGCATAAAATGAGTCTCAACAAGTAAAGAAGATTGAAACCATATCAAGCATCTTCTCTGACAACAATGGCATGAAACTAGAATAGAAAAACTGAAAAACAATCAAACACTTGAAAATTAAACAGCATGTTATTAAATAATGAATAGATCAACAATGTGATCAAAGAAGAAATAAAAAATTTCCTTGAAACAAATGAAAATGAGCATACAACAACTCAAAATCTGTGGGACACAGCAAAAGCAGTCCTGAGAGGGAAGTTTATAGCATTACAGGCAAACCTTAAGAAGCTAGGAAAAGCTCAAATAAACAACTTAATCCTGCAACTAAAAGAACTAGATAAAGAACAGCAAGTAAAGCCTAGAAGAAGTAGAAGGAAGGAAATAATAAAGATTAGAGCAGAAATAAATGACATAGAGACTAAACAATACAGAGGATCAATGAAACCAAAAGCTGGTTCTTTGAAAAAGCAAACAATATCAATGAACCCTTAGCCAGGCTCACCAAGAAAAAAAGAGAAAGAACTCAAATTAATAAAATTAGATATGAAGGTAGAGAAGTAACAACAAACACAACAGAAATACAAAGGATTGTAAAAAAATGAAGAACTATATGCCAAAAAATTAGACAGACTAGGTGAAATGGACAAATTTCTTGAAAAATATAATTTTTCAAAAATCAATCTGGAAGAATCAGAAAACTTAAACAGACCGATTACAACCAATGAGATGAAACAGTCATCAAAACCTCCCAACAAACAAAAGCCCTGGGCCAGATGGCTTTACAGGAGAATTCTACCAAACATTCAAAGAAGAACTAACTCCTATCCTTCTCAAGGTATTTCAAAAAATTCGAGGAGGGAAAACTTCCAAACTCCTTTTATGAGGCGAGCATAATTCTGATTCCAAAACCAGGCAAAGACAACACAGGCCTATATCCCTGATGAATTTAGATGCTAAAATCCTCAACAAAATATTAGCAAACCGATCCAGCAGTACATGAAAAAAGTTACACATCATGATCAAGTGGGATTTATTCTGGGAGGCAAGGCTGGTACAATATTTGAAAATCATTCAATGTGATTCATCACTTAAACAAAAGGAAGGACAAAAACCACATGATAATATCAATAGATGCAGAAAAAGCATTTGATAAAATCTAGCACCCATTTATGATCAAAACTGTCAGCAAAGTGGGAATACAGGTAACATACCTCAACATGATAAAGGCCATCTATGACAGGCCCACAGCCAACATCATACTCAATGAGCAAAAGTTAAAAGCAATCCCCTTAAGATCAGGAACAAGGCAGGGGTGCCCCCTTTCACCACTCTTATTCAATACAATACTGGAAGTCCTAGCCACAGCAATCAGACAAGAAGAAGAAATAAAAGGCATCCAAATTAGAAATGAAGAAGTAAAACTATCATTATTTGCATTTGATATGATACTGTACCTAGAAAACCCTAAAGTCATAGTTAAAAAAACTACTGAACCTGATAAATGAATTCAGCAAGGTGTCAGGATATAAAATTAATACTCAGAAATCAGAGGCATTTTTATACACCAACGATGATCTATCTGAAAGAGCAATTAAGAAAACAATCCCCTTCACTATTGCAACAAAAGAAATAAAATACCTAGGAGTAAATTTAACCAAGGAGGTTAAAGATTTGTACTCAGAAAATTATAAAACATTGATAAAAGAAATCAAAGAAGATACAAACATGTGGAAGCATATACCATGTTCATGGCTAGGAAGAATAAACATCATTAAAATGTCCATATTATCTAAAGCAATTTATAAATTCAGTGCAATTCCTATTAAAATACCAATGACATACTTCAAAGATATAGAACAAATATTCCAAAAATTTATATGGAACCAAAAAGGAACACGAATAGCCTCAGCAATCTTGAAAAAGAAGAATAAAGTGGGTGGTATCACACTTCCTGATATCATGTTATACTACAAGGCTATTGTACTCAAAACAACCTGGTACTGGCATAAGAACAGGCATATAGATCAATGGAACAGAACAGACAACCCAGAAATAAACCTGCACCTTTATGAACAATTGAGAGTTGACAAGGGTGGTGATAGCATACAATGCAGTAAAGACAGTCTCTTTAACAAATGGTGTTGGGAAAATTGAACAGCTACCTGCAAAAAAATAAAACTAGACCACCAACTTCACCATTCACAAAAATAAACTGGATAAAAGACTTAAATGTGAGTCATGAAACAATAAGTATCCCAGAGGAAAACAGGCAATAAACTCTCCAACATCTCTCACAGCAATATATTTGCTGATTTATGTCCACTTACAATAAAGGACAAGATAAACAAATGGAACTATATCAAACTAAAAAGGTTTTGTACAGATAAAGACAATATGAACAAAATAAAAATGCAAACCACACAATTCAACAATACGTCTGATAAGGGGTTAATAACCAAAATTTATAAAGAACTTATAAGAAGTTCTTCCTGTTATCAGGAAGATAAACAGTCCAATCAAAAATGGGCAAAAGAAATGAATAGACACTTTTCCAAAGAGAACATACAGATGGCCAGTAGGAAAAAATGAAAAAATGCTCAACATTGCTAATTATTAGAGAAATGCAAATTAAAACCACAAAGAGATATCACCTCACCCCAGTAAGAATGGCGCTTATCAACAAAACAACACAGAATAAGTGCTGGCGAGGATGTGGAAAAAAGGGAACCCTCCTGCACTGCTGGTGGGAATGCCGACTGGTGCAGCCACTGTGGAAAACAGTATGGAGATTCCTCAAAAAATTAAAAATCAAACTGCCTTTTTACCCAGCCATCCCACTTTTAGGAATATATCCCAAGAACACTACATCAATGATTCAAAAGGAGAAATGCACCCCCATGTTTATGGCAGCATTGTTTACAATAGCCAAGATCTGGAAACAGCCCAAGTGTCCAACAGTGGACGAATGGATTAAAAATCAGTGGTACATATACACAATGGAATACTATGGGGCCATGAAAAAGAAGGAAATCTTACCTTTTGTGACAACATGAATGGACCTGGAAACTATTATGCTAAGTGAAATAAGCCAGGCAGAGAAAGAAAAATATCATATAACCTCACTCATATGAGGAATCTGATGAACAATATGAACTGAGGTGCGGAATAGAGACAGAGGAGGGATCGAAGGATCCAGAAGGAAAGCAGACAGAGGGAAAGGGGATGATAGGGTGATAGGATGGGACGAGAGCAGAAAAGCAAATCCTGGAGGGAAGGGGGGAGGGCATTAGCAGGAGGGGGACAAGGGGAATGTACTGGGGAACACAGGGGAGGAGAGAATGTATTCAGTGGTGACACTAGAATCTAGGTAAACACAATAAATTAATAAAAAATGAAAAAAAAAACAAGAAATATTGAAGGGCTTTCATTAAGAGGAAGAAAGAAAAGAATGGAAAAGATGAATAATAAAATGGCAAGAACCACATACTTACCATTTACTTTTAAATGGAAATGGATTAAACGCTCCAATCAAAAGACATCAGTGACTTTTGACTGAATGCCAAAAGAATGGATAAGAAAACCAGAACCATGCATATGCTGCTTATAAGACACCTACATTATTATTTTTAAATTTCTTTACTTGATTGATTTTAGAGAGAAAGGAAGGAAGAGGGAAAGGGAGAAGCATTGATTTGTTGTTCCACTCATTTATGCATTTATTGTTGGATTGTTTTATGTGCCCTGAGTGGGGATTGTACCCACAATCTTGGCATATCTAGACAACGCTCTGACTGAATTCCCTGGCCAGGGCAAGAGACTAACTTTAGATTGAAAGACACCCAGATTGAAAATAAAGGGATGGAGAAAGATATTTTATACGAATGGAAACAAAGAAAAAAGCTAGGGTAGCAATACTTATATCAGACAAAGTAGATTTAAAAGCAAAGGCTATAAGAAGAGATGAAGAAGGACCCAGCAATTCCACTTCTGGGTATTTACCTCAAGAAACCCAAACCACTTTTTGAAAAGACATATGCATCCCTATGTTCATTACATCATTATCTACAATAACCAAAATATAGAAGCAACCAAAGTGCCCATCTATAGATGAATGGATAAAGAAGATGCAGTACATACTTACAATGGAATATTACTCAAAGTGAAATCTTTTCATTTGCAACAACATGGATGGACCTAGAACGTATTATGCTGAGCGAAATAAGTCAGACAGAGAAAGACAAATACCACGTGATTTCATGTATATATGTAATCTAAAATAAATAAATAAGCAAACAAAACAGAAACAAACTCATATAATAGATACAGAGAACATTTTGATGGGTGCCAGTTGGGAGAGGGGTGGGGGGTGGGTGATAAAGGAGACGGATGGCAATGTATAAGTTGCCAATTATAAAAAGAGTCATGGTAATAATGTACAGTATAGGGAATATAGTCAATAATATTGTAGGAAGTATGTATGGTGGCAGATATATACTAGGCTTACTGGGTGATCACTTATTAGTCAGTTGTATTAATGTCTAATCACTATGTTGTATACTTGAAACTAATATGATATGTAGGTAATTTAAAATAAAAATTAAAAAATAAAAATTACTATTTGGTAATCAACACTGTAATAATAGTTTCAGGCAAAAATAATTATGAATATGCCTGACCAGGCGGTGGCGCAGTGGATAGAGCGTCGGACTGGGATGCGGAGGACCCAGGTTCGAGACCCCGAGGTCGCCAGCTTGAGCATGGGCTCATCTGGTTTGAGCAAAGCTCACCAGCTCGGACCCAAGGTCGCTGGCTCAAGCAAGGGGTTACTTGGTCTGCTGTAGCTCCATGGTCAAGGCACATATGAGAAAGCAATCAATGAACAACTAAGGTATTGCAATGAAAAACTGATGATTGATGCTTCTCATCTCTCTCCATTCCTGTCTGTCTGTCCCTATCTATCCCTCTCTCTGACTCTCTCTTTGTAAAAATATATATACACACACACACACACACACACATACATACATACACAGCGTGTCCGTAAAGTCATGGTGCACTTTTGACCAGTCACAGGAAAGCAACAAAAGATAGAAATGTGAAATCTGCACCAAATAAAAGGAAAACCCTCCCAGTTTCTGTGGGATGATGTGGCAGCATGTGCGCATGCGCAGATGATGACGTAACACCGTTTATACAGTGGAGCAGCCCACGGCCATGCCAGTCGAGATGTGGACGGTACAGAGGAAAGTTCAGTGTGTTCTGTGGCTCGCTAAATTTGAATCCATGACCAAAGTGCAATGTGAATATCGGCGCGTTTATAACGAAGCGGCACCATATAAGAATAACATTACTCGGTGGGATAAGCAGTTGAAGGAAACCGGCAGTTTGGTGGAGAAACCCCGTTCTGGTAGGCCATCAGTCAGTGACGAGTCTGTAGAGGCTCTATGGGATAGCTACCTAAGGAGCCCTAAAAAATCTGTGCGTGAGCCCACATGGAACTGCACTGAATAGGTATGAAACTGGGAGAGTTTTCCTTTTATTTGGTGCAGATTTTACATTTCTATTGTCTTTTGTTGCTTTCCTGTGACTGGTCAAAAGTGCACCATGACTTTACGGACACACTGTATATAATAATTATGAATAGATACTAAAGTTAATGAATGGAAGAGTGAATATTCAGATATTTGCACAATCTCAGAAACTTTGCATGTTTACATAGGTTTAACTAATTCCTAGAATGTATTTACTGGTTACAAAGGGAAGTGAATAACTTCTTAGTGGAGAGATCCGGTAGATCCTAACCTAAGCAAGTGATCAAAGTTAACATATAATAATGGGATAAATCGGTACCATCTGCCTCATGTCACGGTGCTCTGAGGACAGGATATTATTGTTGTAGTATTCTTGCCAAAAATACTTCATCTAACCATGAAGAAACATCAAACAAAGTCAAATTAAAGGAAATTCTACAAAATAACTGACCTATACTCTTGTATAAAATGTCGATTGTGAAATATGAAAGAACTAGTCCATATTACAGAAGAATAAAGAGAAATGTGTGCTTCTCCTGCACGCCCTGCCCAGGAATCGAGCCTGGTGTATCCATACCCCAGCTGACGCTCTATCACTAAGCCAACCAGCCAGGCTCTCATTATTTTTTTTTAATCACATTCAGTTTGAGGATTTCTTTTCTTGCTTTTTCCCCCCTGCTGTCTCATGTTGGTAGCTGGTTAATCCTGAATTTCTCATAACTGCACATGGATGAAAGAAAACCATGAGTTCAAGATTATTTTAACTTCACTAAAATAATTGTTAATATCTCCATTGTCCCCTGAGATATGTAAGATTATATCAATCAAATGGGGCTCTGTGACTGAACACGATAACCATAAATGTGACTATTGCATCTTTACTAGCACCCTTTGAGTGTTTAATTTACTTGCCTGTAATAGATTGTCAGAGAGTTGTAAATGCGAGGCAGGCAGTGTACACGGTGTAATGATGGTAATTGTCTGAATGGATCGAAGGTAGTGTTAATGTAGTGTGATAGTATGGGTAGGAGCAAGATACAGATATCCCATATAAATACCCATTTTCAGCTTTATTTCCTTACCAGTTTTTTCAAAGACATTTAAAGCAAAGCAACGTAAACCAGCATTGTAGTTCTCCCCTTATTTCCTCCTATTACCCTACTAGAACCAGCGGACTTCACAAAAGCTGGATTTCTACTAAGAAATCTTGCAGTGGGCTCATAGAATTGGAATTTCAGCAGTTTCCCCTCACATCGTGGTGTCCAAATATTTGATCTGGAAGTCACTCTGCAGGTTGGCGGGTTTGTTTCCTTCATATATTGCCTAAGAACTGCAAACCCAGCGAGGCTGAGTGACTTGTTGAGGGTTAGACGAGCTGGCGTCGCCCTGAACACTGCAGGGGAGCGAGACGGGAACCTGGGAGCAGCCCTCCCTCCTGGGCTGGGTAGGGAAACGAGAAGTTACACCAGCTGCAGGTACAGAAGAGGTTCAATTGACAGGCTGAAGCAACCCCCGAGGAAGACAGCAGCATGTCAGGAAGAGTCTGCAGTTTAGCTTGAGAGGGGAATAAAGAGAGAAAACAATCCGTGCATAACCAGTGCTTTCCAAGTTCAGATGGTCAGTGCGAGGGTAGAGGATTGGGTTCTGTGCTGTGCCCATGAGGGGAATGGAACCAAACATTGTGAAATCTCAGCTCGGGGACAGACATGTTGGGGGTGCTGCTGAAACAGGGATTTGAGCCCAGAGGGACGAGGTTGAAGCCAAGGATTAGAACTGAAACCTGAAGAAGAAACAGGGGTTTGACTCCTGGGGCTCAGACTATAACTAAGGTTAAGATGATGCGGTGACAAGAGCAGCTCCAAGCAGACTCTCCCTCGGTGCTTTTCCTCAACTTTTGTGCCCATCCTGGTTCAGACATTTGACCCGAGCTTCACTGCTAAGTAACAAACTGGCCTATATCTGAAACTTATGATGCATCCGCACAAATAAAACCACACATAACCATGACTTTTGCATTACCAGAAAATAGAACGCTAGAACTTCAGATTCCTCTAAGGAGATAAGTAAACACCAAATACCCACAGCCCTATGGCTGTGAGCCTTATGTCCCTGGAGGTGGTAGCAGAGGCTGTGAGGAAGGCACCTCCGGAACGAGAAGGTCTCGCAGCACATGCTCAGTGCTGACTGCAGATGGAGCTTAGTGGTTCCCAGGCTGGCTGTGGGCGGGGGCTCCTGGATTTGTGGGGCCTCAGGGGGCTGTGTCAGAGAGGCAGCATTCCCAGGGAGAAGGAAGCAAAGAGGAAAGGGGAGGTGCCATTGGGAAATGTGGTTGTGAAGGGAAAAGGAAGAGGGAAAATTGTAAGGTGCTCTAGAAATAAAAGAGAAGTGTAAGACTAACCTCTCCAATCATCAGCCAGTGAAGAGGCTAAAACAAAGATAAGGGCAGAAGTTAGAGAGCAACACCTGAACCTGGAATGCACCGATAAAGTAGAAAGGGAGATGGAGGGGGAAGGACATGTTGACTGTAACATATAAGAGGAGGGAGTCAGGGACATGTTTTTAACCAGATAGTAACAGATAAAGTAAGACACAAAAGGAGTCATGAACTTGTAAGGTGTAGATGTAAATGGGGTTGAGGGTAGGAGGGGTACGTCACTGAGTGTAGCGTTTAGTGTGGTTTTGACTTTTGGAATCATGTTAATGTTTTTCCATGGTAAAAAATAAAAAATAAAAATAAAACAAAATAAAATAAAATGCAACCAACGAGAAGAGGACAGGTTAAATTTGAATACTATCAGAAACACATAAGGTGAACTGAATTCCAAATAAATAACATAACCACACTAATGTCAGGGTGTACCAATCTAGTAACTTTTGAGCAGTATTTTTGCTATATAATTTCATTCTAAAAGAGAAAAACAATGTGACTTTTTTTTAGAGAATTATATATTTATTATATGAATTCCAACATGTATCAATATATTGTTTTGAATAAAATAACATTAATATAATACATATATTATAACATTTACTGCTTTAACTCATGGTTCCTTCTAAGCTGTGCACATCTCCAGGGCAGAGACATGGTCCTTTTGTTGCTGTGTTCTGAGCTGGCTAGAAGTATCCAGGGGAGGCTAAGGATCTGCTGAAAAGGCGGTAGAAATCGTCCCTGCATTGGCTGGGAAGGCACGCAGCTCATCTCCAAGGTCATTTCCAATTTGAGAGATGTGAGATTCTATAAACATGTAAAAACAAAGAGAAATATTTAAAAATTGAAACTTCTGATTTGCATATTGACTTCAATATTATTGACAGCTGGTAGACTGTGCCGCACATGATGTGACTTCTTAATACTATTTTTGTAGTGTTAAAAATGTATGTACTGTAGGATTGAAGAGTTTTGATGTTATGTATGTATTTTCTGAACTTGAAAACGAAACTGTGGCTTTTTAAAGAGAATATCTTTGTTATTAGGACACAGAGAAGTTTTAAGGGTCAAGAGAATCATGTCTGCAACTTACTCTCAAGTTGTAGAAAAAAACGGAAGTGAAAGAGAATGATATAGCTAATGCAGAAAAATGATAACAATTGGTGAATCTGAGGGAAAGGTGGCAATTCTTCATACTATTCTTGCAAGTCATCTGTAAGTTTGAAAATATTTCCAAGTCATTTTTTAGATAATTGATAGGAAAAGACTATAAAGGAAAAATGTTGATTTCTGTACCACCTAAAAATTATAGCATAATTTTGAAAGAATTGTTTCAGAGCTCTATCCCTCCCCCCCCAAATGTTGTAGGAAAGGGGTTGGTAGAGCCATGTTTGCTTCAGGGAGTGGGGCTGTGGTGGTCACTACCTCCCCCTTTTCTCTTTACTTCCTTCTCCCCAGAAAGGGTAACTCGCACAGTTCAGAATTTGCGCTAGGGCCAACCATGGCGGAAATGGACCCAGATCACTCCTTATGCCACCATGCCATGCTCCTCCTAAAATCTACTATACTTATTCTAATTACTGTTTTCCCTAATTATTCTACATAGTAACCTAGTAACCATATTCCACCTAGTATCTTATAATAATGAATGTGGCATTCAGATACCCATATGGCTCTGAGGTGCAGGAAAACAGTAATTCTAAAACAAGAGTGACAGGAAGTAAGACTCTTTAAGTATAATTCAATTCTTAAATTTCTCATTATATATTCTTATGATCAGAAGTTATTGATTAACCAAAAAAACAGCATGTTTAGTTTGCATTTGGAATTTTGCTTTTGTGAATTGATGCGAGATTCTTTTCTGTGGCCTGAACAGATGCTGGCCTATGGGGCTGTGAAGGATCATAATGAAGCAGACAGATATTTCTTACATGTACTTTTCATAGAATGAAATAAACATTGTAATCTTTTCATAGAACCACTCTCAATCCAGCCATGATTTGATTCCCTACCTGTTCAGAATATCAAATTTTACATTGCTTTAAAGGGCAATGTATTTTTGTAAAGCAGGTGATAAGACAGACGTCATCCCTGAGATATTAATAACAGTAGTCAGAGCAAACTTGTCAAAGGCTCTTCTGAAAGGTTGTTTTAGATCCTGAGGAAGTATATTTAGTAATTCTATTGAGTATGTTGTCACATAATACAACATTTCATTGATTTATTTGTATTATTTTTGTATCTTACTGCAGGCAGAGAATTCAGCATTGGCTTTGGAAAATGAAAATCAAAGGGAACAGTATGAGCGATGTCTTGATGAAGTAAGTGGAATGGAGAGCTCCTGACAAGAGGGTGCACTGCTTAGAATTTCCTTAGTCAGATCTTAATCCGCATCCATTAGTGGGCTCCGCAGACACAGCGTTTGTCCTCCAGAGGAAGGTTGTGAGCGTGTGTGCACGGGGCAGGAAGGTCAGCGGTTCCATCCCCTTCCCCTCCCTCTTCCCGCCTCTCCCATCCCATTATACAGGCATCTCTAAATCCCCTCTGGATACTGTTTGAGATTCCTAGGGCATGGCAGGGGTGTGCCTCGCTGTGTGATGAATCCCTCCATCCAGAGAGTGTGATCCTGGCCTGTGAATGGGGCTGTGGCAGGGCATGGTGCCCCTCCCACAGGATGCCATTCCTGAAAATGCTGAACTACAGCTGCGCGGGCGGGGATGGCGTGCACAGCTGTCAGCCAGAGAGGAGAAATCAGTGAGAGCAAGCCTGGGTGGAAAGGAGGGTGAAGAAGAAAGTTGGAGCAAATGGAAGAAGATAGGAACCACCCAGGAGTGAACTTGAAAGATATTACTTGATGATAACAAAGAGGCGGAGGCAAAGTTGGTGGGTGTTTCATAATTCCTGAGGGGCGAGGGGAAACTGACGTTGAGTGAGGGCCCTGCTCTCCCCCCGTCGTCTGAGCATTAGAGGGAGCGTGCCCAGTCTGCTGCGCCGTCCACAGGACTGGCTGTCACCTCCCGGGCACACTCTCATCCGAGGCTTTGTTGGTAATTAGACTTACTAGCTTAATGGGATGACTTTTTTGAACTGTCTGCCCAGTACCGTAACACTTGCACTTGTCCTTCTAGTAGATTCAGTTTGAGAGTTGTCAAGATATAGCTGACACAGATTTTAAGAGAATAAGGAAAGTATGGGTTCTATTACCTTACCAGAAGAAACTAGCAATGTATCATCAGTCTTTTCTTCCTCACTAAGAATTGGGAAAACCTTTTCCAACAAACTCCTTTTAATCTTTTTATCCCCTTCTGCCCCCTGACAGTCCTCCCACCCACTGTCCCATAATGTGAAGGGTTATACTATGGAGAACACAGTCTCAGATCCCAGTTCTGACATGGGCACCGGCACATACAGCTCTCTGCTCACTTCCAACGGAAGGTGGCCTCCCCCTCAGAGGCAGGTGCTCACTGTTCGCCTACACGGTGATTCTTAAATGTCATCCTGGGCCAGCAGCATCACCTGGATTCTTGTTAGAAATGCAAATTCTCAGGTCCCACCCTGAACCTGTATAACCAGGGCTACTGGGCGAGGGCCAGCAGGGGCTCCGTGTGTCAGCAAGCCCTCCGGTGACGGTGACGCTGAAGCCCCCTACAGTTTGAGCACTGCAGTCCTCATTACACAGACCGCTTTGCATGCTGTTTACTGTATATGGGGAAGAAGTCTCACAATGTCCTATAGAAATGGTTTTTAATTGTTTAATATTTAATAGTTAAATTATTTAACGTTTCCAGCCATATGTATTAGTTACTCAAAATGGCATCGGCATTTCTCTGCACTGTCAGGACTTAAAAAAAAACTCAGCAATCTTTACAATGTCCAAAGCTGAAATTGGCATGAAAGGGAAAATGATGATTCAGAGTCCAGTGAGACCAGTTGAGCACTTCTTACCCCTGTTCCCCAGGTCCTTGGTCCCATCAGAGTTTAGGGCAAGAGAGACCAAATAGAACCAAGGATATTTAAAGGAACAAACATTGCCCTTGGGTCATATGTATTGATCAGCAAAGCTTTACTTTAATCTTCTGTACAAAACTTTCCAATGAGACTTCATCTGTATTCAGAAGTCAAATTTGTGTAACTCACACCACGGTAAAGTCATTGCTGCAGCTCTCCTACAAGTCACCCCTCCCCGTCAATCAAAAAGCTTACAGCATTTCTTTAAGGAAACTTGTATTCTGTTTTCCTTATGTCCCCTCTGCATGCATTCTGAAGTTTTCATCAGAAAGTGTTGGGCAAACATAAGTTTGCACTCACAAAATCATTTCATGTAAAGTTTCCATTGAAGACAGATATTTTTAGAGGGAGCGTTCCTCTGTTCTTAATTGCAAACATTAACTGTTGCCAGGGAGGTGATTTGCAACAAAGCAGCACCTTTGAGCAATACAGATGTTTTGTATTCATGAATACTGGCTCCTGATTACACATGCCAGTTGTTTTGTAAGTAATTGCGTTGGGATAGACAGTCCGTTTCCATGCATTGTAAGAGAATGTTCTCACAGGGATGCTTGAATATAGTAGTACTGCCAACTGGAAATTCTTTTCAAGGTGTTTTATCTTAATTAGACAAACTAACAAGGTAAGGTCTCATGTAAGTTATTTCCTTGCTAGTGGGTTTCAGAAAATGTACACAGATGAATAAAGTATAAATATAAATGTTCTTCAGTCCCTTTTCACTGCTTGTTATTTTCTGGGAAATGAAAAATATATTGAGAATTTGGGGAAAACACTTGAGAGTCAGAAATTCCCTCTGTGTGTTCCAATAAAATGGTGTGTTTATTCAGGAGAAAATAGATCCACATGTATAGTACACACATGCGCACGCACACACGGGCTTGCTAGCCAGGCATGTGCACACACACAGTGCACGCACACTTGACCACTTCCCCATCACCTCTACTGCCATCTCGCTCCTCATCACCCCGCCTTGCAATGCAAAGGCGAAACCAAGGATGGATCTTGACCTTTCTTGAGGGTCAGGTTGCAGTGTTTGAGTCTAATACCTTTGCCTTCTATTTGACAAACAAGTTTACTGGCAAGCAATGAATAGCTATTCATTCTCGGTATTGCCTTGACCAGTCCCTCTAAGACCAATTCAACCCCAAGTAGACAAGTGTAATGACGCATATAAAATAATAAAATAGCATTTCCTCGAACTGCTACCTTGCATTTAGATGGATTCAGTTGTGTCGTACAAATCTTTGTTGGGAATGAACCTCACCCAGGCCCTGGGAGCTCAAGGTGACTCCAGCCTAGGAGAGTGAAGGGGGGTGAATCACAGAGGAATTGTGTGGGGGGACTCGCAGGGAAGGTGAGGTGCCTTGGGGACTCAGAGAACACAAGCACAGTCACCAAAGGGCAGGAGTGGTGGGTGGGTGGGCAGGTGGTGAAGGGCAGAACTGAAAAGGGTCTTTAGCAGAAGCTGGAGCAGGTGAAGTTTGCGACCTAGAAGCACATGTGGTTTTCAGCCTTACCTGCCTGTTGGACTTACCTGGAGAGTTTTAAAAGTACTGCTGTCTGCCCCCCGCCCCAGACTGGTCTGATTCTGACCTAAAGGACAGTAGAATTTTTTATAGTGTCTCAGGGGTTATAATGTTCAGCCACAATTAAGACCTCTGCCTTAGGTTCTGTGAGTGCTGTGCCTTAGAGAGCAATTTTAGGAAGTTTCCATGGATGAGAGCTTCAAAAACTTGGCTTTGATGGCAGAACAACAGACCCATGTGGAAATTGTGGTTATTTCCAATTACTCAACACTGTTTGAGCAAGGAAACATGAACTCCGTCTCAGTGTTTCTCCAAGTGTGTTTCTGAGCCCCTTCTGTGTCTAAAAGATGTGTGACGATTGCGACAAACACAGAGACTCTCTGGCCTTGCCCTCCCTTCTCAAGCAGGAGGAGGGTGAGGGAATCGGCGGTGTTAACAAACTTCCCAGGTGGGGGTTTTGCACCCAGAAGCTGAAGAAGCTACCTCCCCTTCAGACTGTTCTAGCTGGCCAGAGCTCTGAGCAGGCAGTGGAGATGCCGTACGCAGCCCCTCCTGACTTCTGTGTGCTCTGCACTTCAGAGAGCAAGTGGGGGAAACTGGACCTTTGGATATAGTTCAGACAAAGAAAAAGCACTAGAATTTCTTTTAAACAAAGGCTAAATAAAGGCAGAAGCAGGTTGCTAAGAACAGTTCTTAATTATCTCTCTGATTCCTATTCTATATGCCAAGATTGGGTTGTGGCCTCAGTATCAGGACATTCTCGTTCTGTACCCACATCTGCGCCCTGCGTCATCTTTAGAATCAGTATCTGATAGATGTAGATGAAAGGCTATTACAGGCATTGAATGCTCTTGTCATGAAAGGACCATGATATCAACAGATGATCTACTTCTTGTGTCTGCCCCAGACTCTAACCACTGTGAGGTAGCACCTGGGTTCTCATCACCATCATTTCTCCAAGACCCAGCACAGCTCTTGGCTCATACTTGGTGCTTAATATGTGTTTGTTGAATGACTAAATAAATGAATGGAGATTACCAGCTACAACTTAATTTCCACATTAGTTTTCCCTGGAATACCACATATATGTTTAAATGAATTTCTCTCACTTCCAGTATTTTACAGGAATTTTTTACCAGGTAAATAAATAATATAGGTGCTTACTGATGTATATATACACATTTATATTACCTGTACACACTTCCTCTCTTTAAAAATGAAATTCCTTATTCCTAACTGCTAACCTGAAAATGAATTTTATTCTCTGAAGTTTGAGTGACTTAACATTATGATTTAACATTTATGGGGTGACTACTTTATATCAGATATTATCCAAGGTGATTCCTCTGGCTTGTCTATTATCTCATAATTTTTCACAACTTAGAGGCTGTCCTTCCCACCCTGTCCATATCAGTATATAATCCACATCAACACAGGCAATCTTTAAACCCAAACCTGAGGCTTTCTTGTGGTTCTGCTCAGTGCTCTTCAGGACCAAGCTAAAAAACAGAGAAATGTTCTCCAAAGCACATTTGCCAGAACTTGTGCTTTTTCAACCAGTTGTTAAACTACATTGTTTTGCATGATACAATAGCAGGAGAAAGGACTAAAGTGAGACCACCAGGCTTAGGACAGGATTGTCAGCGCCCCAGACCTTTTGAATTCCTTGTCCCTTCCCAACCGTCCAGCCCTGGGTTGTCTTCTGGAAATGGTGAGAACTGGCTCTTCGCTGAATAAACTCACAGAGGGGGCTTCTCATTCAGCCTCAGGGCCTGTTTTGCAGCAAGATGACTGACAACTCCTCAGCCTGACTCTTCTCCCTCTCCCTGCCCCTTCTGGGTGAAGGCTAGGAGGAATCGCGACCGCTGCGAGCCTGGGAGGGAGGAAGAGCAAAGAGGTGTGTTATAGCAGCCAGGGTCTGAAGAGCTGGATTGTCTGAGAATTCTTACTGAGAGGACAGGAGAGATATATACAGGGCCCCTCTGTGTCACCTACAGCCCTGCTCTGCCGAAACCAGCTCGGCAATGGGCGTGCATAAAAGGAAGGTGCTACAGGACTGAAAAAACATGCACAAGACACAACATAGAGAAAAGACGGGTACAGGAGACTCCCAGCCTTTAGAACCGAGAACCCAGATCTCTGCAGCCTCATCATATTAATTTCTTCACTCATCAAGCAAATTAGCAGGGCCTGGGTTAAATTAGCAGAGCATGGATTCAGCTGCAGAGAAGGATGATTAACTAGCAGGCGTCCCCAAACTATGGCCCGCGGGCCGCATGCGGTCCCCTGAGGCCATCTATCCGGCCCCCGGCAGCACTTCCGGAAGGGGCACCTCTTTCGTTGGTGGTCAGTGAGAGGAGCACTGTATGTGGCGGCCCTCCAATGGTCTGAGGGACAGTGAACTGGCCCCCTGTGAAAAAGTTTGGGGACCCCTGCGAGGTATGTAGGAAAATAGGCCATAAGAATCAGCTGTTTCCTTTAAACAATCTTATCAGGGTTTGCCAAGGCGGCGTTCTGCCCCGGCAGGACTTGGCATTCCAAAGTCCGCACCAAAGACTTGTTTCAGGGCAACATCTAATCTCCGGCCATTTTCCTACACTGCTCATCTCCCTGAGCAAGCCAGTCGGCCCCCACAGAAAGCGCACAGGAAGTTATAAGACAAGCCAGGGGCTCTGGGATTGTCAGCTTGGCTCAGTTGGGTCTCAATTTCCAGTGCCCCAGACTGGCTGCTGATTTTCCTTTCTTTGGAGAAGAAAGCTGTCAGGTGACACTGAAAGTTATTTGTTCTCATTAGCTGTGCCTGCAGGTGTGTGATTATTTGCAACCCAAGTACTAAAGGTATAATGCTGTGATGAGTACAGGGGCCATGCCAGGAGTCACCTTGTGACCTACTAGAGATCACAGGCTCCAAACAACTGTTCTTTCTATGCATCAGGGAAGCTTAGCAGTTAAAAGTTGTAACGGTTACCAGGGGTGGGGGGAGGGAGGACATGGGAGGGAGGGAGGAAGAGAGTTAGGGGGAGGGGGAGGGGCACAGAGAACTAGATAGAGGGTGGCGGAGGACAATCTGACTTTGGGCGAGGGGTATGCAACATAATTTAATGACAAAATAACCTAGACATGTTTTCTTTGAATATATGTACCCTGATTTATTAATGTCATCCCATTACCATTAATAAAAATTTATTAAAAAAAAAAAAAAAAGTTGTAACGAAACCCAGGCATTGTCTTTATAGAAAATACCCAGAAAAGCACTTGTACAGCCTGCCTGCTCTTCTTCAAAGAACCTGAGTCCTGGATAATGAAACCTCTTGTCAGTAGTTAAAGAAATAATGCGTTTGTGTTGTTCAGTTTTCAAGTAGAGCAAACAGTTGTCCAAAGTACACACTAGAAGGAACTGTGTCAGAGTCAGAGCCTGTTAAGCCTTTAGGGCAGGGGTCGGGAACCTATGGCTTGCGAGCCATATGTAGCGCTATTTTTTTTTTTTTTTTTTTTTTTGTATTTTTCCAAAGCTGGAAACGGGGAGGCAGTCAGACAGACTCCCGCATGCTCCCAACCGGGATCCACCTGGCATGCCCACCAGGGGGTGATGCTCTGCCCATCTGGGGCGTTGCTCTGTCGCAACCAGATCCATTCTAGCACCTGAGGCAGAGGCCATGGAGCCATCCTCAGCACCCAGGCCAACTTTGCTCCAATGGAGCTTTGGCTGCGGGAGGGGAAGAGAGAGACAGAGAGGAAGGAGAGGGGGAGGGGTGGAGAAGCAGATGGGTGCTTCTCCTGTGTGCCTTGGCCGGGAATCGAACCTGAGACTCCTGCATGCCAGGCCGACACTCTACCACTGAGCCAACCGGCCAGGGCCCAGATGTGGCTCTTTTGATGGCTGTATCTGGCTTGCAGAAAAATCTTTAATAAAAAATAATAATAACGTTAAAAATATAAAACATTCTCATGTATTACAATCCAGTCATTTCCTACTGCTCATGTTTATGGTTGAGAGTGGCGGGAGCCAATCACAGCTGTCCTCCGGGACAACACCAAATTTTTATTGGATGATGCATAACGTACATGGTCGTTGTATGGCTCTCACGGAATTACATTTTAAAATAGTATGTGGCGTTCGTGGCTCTCTCAGCCAAAAAGGTTCCCAACCTCTGCTTTAGGGCAACCTACTTGATTGCAAAGACAATGGATTTACTCCTGCAGGATGGTACAGTTAGGATATTCATTTATGTCTCCTGTTAAATCACATAGAGAGCTATTTTATGTGACCACTGTTCCACAGACTGGTTTAAGTGAGGGACCAATTTGGTGAAAGAAAAGAAAATATTGATGTTGAGCAGTTTTCTAAGCTCCAAAAGGATTAAATTATTGATGGTTTGAGTTAACTTTGGTACGTCATTCCTCATTCAAGCTGTAGGAATAATTCAATTGTTCTGTGATGTTTTCTTAACTTGCTAAGAATAAAATAGATGATATATAGTTTGACTTTAAATTATCAGTTACTTGCAAACTGGATGAATGTTTAAAAACTGATTTTCAAGATTATGCTTTTTGTCAATTTATGTAGGCTAAATAACATTTATCACCAGTGTGATCATATATAAATAAAATGATGAAGTACTAGTTAAGGAAAATGTGGTTATTTTGGTCTATTATAGTTTTTAGGTATGCTTCTTTAACTTGGTCTGAACTAAAAAAAAAAAATTCTTCAAAACCAGTTACAATGGAAGGTTTTTCCTTTTTTACTTAATGTCAAGAATCTAAATTTGGAAATAATTCTGATAGAAAAAAATCCATCTCTTGCATGCAATTCAACAATCAATTATAGGAAATCTGATTCTAGGCATTTACTGCTTGTGGTGTGAATGTTTCCTAACCACAAGCTGATGACAGACTCTATTTTAATATTCCATGCATCTTACTGGTAGCAAGCTGTTGTTAAGGATGGTTTATTTTGTCAATATTGAGTCAGGAATAGTTAAGCTCCATGAAAACATTCTTACCATAATCTGTTCCACTATCCTATATAGGAACATAAGCGCATACAGTATAGTATCACCAAAAATAAATTTGTTATCAAAAGAAAAAGAAGATGAAAGTTTATCCCTCTGCCTTTGGTTGAATGTAAGAATCACCAGGATGATTACATGCTTTACATATTGTGTTATAGTTGTGTTCTTGCCAACTCTCTACCAGCTGTACTTTCTTTGAAACCAAGTAACAGATCCCAGTCATCTAGCTTTGCAAATACACTACAAATTTATATTTAATAAATGAAGGATGAATTGAATGAACAGAGGTACTTTACATCTAGGATATTTAAATATTCTGACTTGATCTTTAATGTCACTTTCAGTTATCACTCTAGATGTTTATGTAGCGGCTGAAAAATATCACGTAATTTACTGTCCACCTTAATTTTATCAATAGTAGCCATATTGGGTACAAAGCTTCAAAGTAATGGTGAAGTTTAGTAAGCGATTTTTTGTGAAGTGTTTTTGAGATCTGCAGGTGAAAAAGAACTCTTAGTAAAAACAGAGAAATTATGAGTGGTTATCTGAAGAAAATGCCAGATCCTTTAAATACCAGGGACATGTTATTGGTTTTGCATGGGGCCCTTAGCTGGAATTGTGTCACATGGTCACTTCTAGGCCAGTCATTGTAACAGAATGGAATTATCAAGATTGGCTTAGATTAATCAAGTCACCTCTTTGGGCTGAGAGGGGCCCATTTTCTCACCCTGCCCCAAGTTGCCTGATACCTGAAGAAAATTAGAGTTCTGTTAATATATTTGTAAGAATTATATTTGGTTTTATATTGGAAGTAACTGAAAATAACAGTGGCTTGTTTATTTTAAAGATAGAGAGTGCAACACCATGTATCATCAAGATCTAGCTTATTTTATTCTTCTGCCCAACTATATGTAATGTGTGACTTCCATTGTCAAGGTGGCTGCTGAAGCTCCAGCCATCATTTTCATATCTTAGATGGGAAAAGGAGGAAGAAAGTCAAGCCCCTTCTTCTTAGAGACTTTCTATAAGCCCAAGAAAATAGTCTTCTTATAACTTATTGGCCAGAAGTGTGATACAGAGTGACACTTGATTCCAAGGAGGGCTGAGAAATGTGGTTTGATGTGCCCAATTAAAAAATGAGGATTTGTTAGTTAGGAGGAAGAGGGTCATACATATTGGAGTAAACAACTACCAGGCTCTTACAGGTAGCAACGACCAAAGGAAGGCATAAAGGAGACATGGGGGGAGGAAAGTAGAGCATATAGGAAGCAATGCTATTCCCCACCATTTATCCTATCTTTACTGCAGGTAATTTTATAGGTAATTTTATGCGGTGAAATTGTCCCATAGCAAAAAAAAAAAAAAAAAAAAGAGAGAGAGAAAGGAGAGGCAAAAGACATTGTAAATC
Organism: Saccopteryx leptura; assembly: GCF_036850995.1. Lineage (NCBI taxonomy): Eukaryota > Metazoa > Chordata > Mammalia > Chiroptera > Emballonuridae > Saccopteryx > Saccopteryx leptura. Next base: position 15,681,179 of record NC_089509.1, on the reverse strand, counting down.
AGCAAAGTGTAGAGACTGTGTACAGATAATTAAGATTGTGTTTTGCACTGTATCATTTTTTAGCCTTCTTGGAGTACTTTACATATGAGAGGATATTATTTTTTCAAATATGGAAATGTGAAACTCAAGGTATGAATGATCTTTCCAGAATAACTGTCTTAATTAGCAACAAGGTCACCTTTGGAAAAAACAAAATATTACCTAGAAGGATAGGCTTATTATGAAAAGAAGCAGAAGTAGAGGACAGAGGCAAATGAGAAGCTAATTAGCTACCATACGCTGTGGGAAACGTATTGGTAAATTAGAGTCCATGTGTATAAAGTCTCATTATTATAACAACAACTCTTTTCTTTATTATTTAAAGGTAGCCAACCAAGTTGTTCAAGCTCTACTCACTCAAAAGGTAGGTCACTTTCTGGCTTTATTATTTTCAAAGTACCTATGTGAATAGATTGGAACTCATATTGTCAAACTAGGAAATTGTGATTGATAGATGCAATGCTTCTCTATTTATTCACTTAGGTTAAAATTGTATGTGTTTTAGATTGTGTGTGAAGTAACATCAATGACCAATAGAATCATAAAATTCAAACTCTTGGTAAAGTAATAGAAAACCTTTTGAAGATGAATGATTTCCATGTACCCCAATGAGTAGCAAGCCTATCATTTTTACTTAGTAAATGCAAACATTTAAGAGGTTGGTGGATTCTTCCAATTTCTGTAAAATGAATAGTCTCACAGACAGCATTAACAGAAGCCGAAGCTTTAGCAGAATACCTTTCAAGTTATTCAAGTTATGTAATTTCTCTGGGCCTTCATTCATCTTCTGTAAAATGGGGATAACAATGCCTACCTCCCAAAATTTCTGTGGTCCTCCTGTGAATGGAAACATGAGAGCAATCTCCATAGTGGTGGCAAGGGTGCTCTAGCTATGAGTCTGTCTCCATTTTTCTTGCTGACAGCTGTGGGGATGGGGGCTAGGTACAGGGGAGTGATGAGATTGAGTGAAAAGCACAAAAAATAAAAAAGAGAGAATAAAATCTGATTGACATGGATAACAGTGTGGTGATTGCAAGGATAGGGGGAGGTAGAGGAGAGTGTAGGGGGATAGATGATGATGGACAGAGATTTGACTTTGGGGTGAACACACAGTACAGTGTACAGGTATGTTGAAGAATTATGTACCTGATACCTGTATAATTTTGTTAACCAGTGTTATCCCAATAAAGTCAATTAAAAAATAAAATCACAAAAGAATAAAAAAAGAAAAGAAATGGCAGTAATATTGTATACCTGCAAGTTGCTGAGAGTAAATCTCAGTCTCATCACACACACACGCATGTGCACACGTGCACACACACATGCACAGAATTAACTATGGGAGGTGATGGATGTGCTAATTATCTTGATATTGATAATTAGTTTACAATGTAAAGTATGTCAACTCATCACATTGTATACTTTAAATATATACAATTATATTATTCAATTAGCCCTTGATCAAGTTAGGGGGAAAAGAAAGGGTAATTTCTGAGTCTAAACTTTCTACCTTCTTCTATGCTATCTCCCTAGTCTGCCTTCAGTCAATATAATATCATGTTATTGGGTCAGAGCTGGTAAATAGAGGTAATTGCCCCAATTTAGCTTGTGGATTTTATTAACCCTTTCCCATTTCTTTCCATAATGTTTCTCAGAGGCTAACTTCAAGGTTTATTCTAGTACTTCTCTGTAAAATTCTTGCTCTATAAAAGGAAAGATTAGGTCATGTGGCTTAGTCTGGAGGATGTGGCTAATGAGAGCAAAATAATTTATCACATTTTGTTTTTTAACTGAAAATAATTTTATTAGGGGTTGACTATTTCTCATGAATATACGTAAATAAACATTATTTAAAGTTTATGCTGTAGAGGTATGCTGATAATATTTTTATTAGACTTTCTTCCCCAATGACTTCTGTTAAAATACTGTGCTTCCTGATACAGATGATTTTTAACTGCTTCAGGTTTTGTGTTCATCAACTACTGTAATGAAATGTAAGTATACTCATGTAGTGTTAGAATTAGGTTCCATTTTGAGTAACAGAGATCCAAAATAGTAGTAGCTTAAATAAGCTAAAATGTTATTTCTTCCTCATATTTAAATCCTCAGGCACTACAGGGCTGGTGTGGCGACACTGCTCTGTGAAGGCCTGGGGGTCCCTGCCATCCCGGGCATCTACCTTCTTATTCAGTGAAGTGCGGCCGCCACTTCGAGGTTACTTCATGGTCCAAAAGGGTTGCTCTAGCTCTAGTCACCCCATTCACGTTCCAACCACCAGGAAGGAATAAAGCTGAAGAAAGTGAAAAGGGTGAAGAGCACATACCAGCTGTCTTTTTAAGAGATGCTTTCAAAAGCTTTCATATCTTTCTACTGACATCTCCTTGAACAGACCTTAGTCACAGAGCCACATCTAAGGAAGCTGGTAATGAAGTCTTTATTCTGGATATGTGCCCAACTGAAAGTTTATTGACATATTATTGTGGAAGTCGGGAGAGAAACAGATGTTGAAGAACAATTTACACTGTCTGTCACAACAGATTTGAATGCCTTTTCTTTGTCAAAGGCTTTAATCTCTCAATGGCTTTTCTCTAATTGGAAACTCTTTGCTCATTTAATTACAAACCCAAGAACTGAAGGGAGCAGTGGTTGCACCTCTCCATGTAATTTTTTTTTTCTTTCTGAAGTGAGAAGCGGGGAGGCAGACAGACTTCCACATGTACCCAACTAGGTTCCAGCCAGCATGCCCACCAGGGGGCGATGCTCTGCCCATGTGGGCCTTTGCTCCGTTGCAATGGGAGCCATTCTAGTGCCTGAGGTGTAGGCCATGGAGCCATCCTCAGTGCCCGGGCCAACTTTGCTCCAGTGGAGCCTTGGCTGCGGGAGGGGAAGAGAGAGATAGAGAGGAAGGAGAGGGGGAAGAGTGGAGAAACAGATGGGCGCTTCTCCTGTATGCCCTGACCTGGAATTGAACCTGGGACTTCCACATGCCAGGCCAATGCTCTATGGCTGAGCCAACCGGCAAGGGTCTGTCCATGTAACTTTTGAAAGACATCTCACGCCTGCCTTTTTTTAATGGTGCCTCAGGAAAGAGACAAGGAAACTGTCTGGTACAATATAAAAGAAAATGGAACTCCTTAGGTCAGCCGCAAAAAAATTGCTATACAAATCCAAGTAATGACTAGTAAACAGATAAATCTACCTTGGTACAGTTAAGCAGTAAGACACAGAAGGACACGTTACTGTGAGATAGCATACCTCAGGGACACGATTGGGCAGAAAGAAATGCCAAGGCTTCCTCTGATTCCAAAAGAATCATGTTTTGCTGAAACATATGCCTCCCAATTTTTATAGGGACTGTAAAATTGCTGCAAAAATGACTAGAACTTCTTTAATTAAGATCACAATATAGGAAATAAAATGTCTCCATAATGAAAGAGAAGACTAATTCTGAATAGGATGTACAACTTAAAGAGGCAAAGAGTAAAAAAAGAAAGCTTGAGTGGTTTATCCAAGCCACAAAAATAACCCTTGACGTGAAAGTATAGTCATAACTGTTCAGTTTTAGAATATATCCTTTGTTACGACACGAAGGAAAATCTGCTGTGGCTTCAGCTCCTCTATGGGCAACCAGAAAAGTGTGTTTCATAGCATGCCCTGAATCGGCTCCGATAAGCATCCCAGAGTACACTTCTTTTCATAATAATAATAGAAAAACATTATTTCCATAACTTATCAGTTTCTTTTAAATGTACACATACTGCCCTAGTAAACTAATTCCATTTACCTAAAAACTCTGTGGATTTCCTTCAGAGAGCAGACTCTACCTCCTTTAGATCTATAATTCTAAAGTGACAATATTAAACCCAACTCATTTCCATTTAGACTCCAAATTATAGGTTTATGTCTACAATTGCAAATGAAATCAATAATCAAACTAAATTCATGTTTTTGTCTGAAATATATTTTTATTAAGTCAATTATACTCACTGAAAATGTAACTCTCCTAAGTTCTTAAATGTTTATTTGTTTGTTTGTTTGTTTTTTACCACTAACACTAAGCTTGGAAGAAATTATTTTTACCTAAAGTTATTTTTTATCATATCAACAACCTCAGCCTTATCTCCATGTTCTTTAGGGTAACCAAATAGTTATACAGTGTTTTTTCTTCACAAACATAAACTAATACTCCTCTTTCTTGAATCTAACAATTCAGTCATTCAGATAGAAACAAAACACAATTTTTTATCTTGAAACTGGGAGAGGTCCAGGCCAGTGGCTCAGTGGATAGAGCATTAGCCTGGTAATATGGATGTCCCAGATTCGATTCCCAGTCAGGACACACATGAGAAGCGACCATCTACTTCTCCCTGCCCCTCTCCTGCTTCTCTCCTTCTTCTCCTCCTGCAGCCAGCGGATCAGTTTGTTTGAGCTTGGCACCAGGCACTGAGGATAGCTCAGTCGATCTGAACGCCTTGACCTCAGGCACTAAAAATAGCTTGGTACTCAAGCATCATCCCCAGACAGGGGTTGCTAGGTGCATTCCAGTCAAGGCACTTGTGGAAGTCTGCCACACTATCTTCCCTCCTCTCACCTAGAAAAAACTTTTTTAAATTAAGAAAAGAAACTGGAAGAACTTCCAACTCCTACATGTTTCCCATGTAGGAAGGGCAGTCAGCCATCTGGGTCTACTTGTCTGGTCATGGTGTATGTAGGATCTGGTTCTTTGAAGGTCTGTTTATAGTATTTACTGTATACTTACAAGGTGTCATACCTCATGTCCAGCACTTTATTTTTATTGATTTGAAGGAGAGACAGAAGAAGGGAGAGAGAGAGAAAGAGAGGAAGGGGCAGAGAGAGAGACAAACATTGATTTGTTGTTCCACTTATTTATTCATTCACTAGTTGAATCTTGTATGTGCCCTGCCTGGTGACCAAACCTTCAACCTTGGTGTGTTCAAATGCACTAAATCATCTAGTTCTCACTGCAGACCTGTGAGATAGGACTAAGAAAACAATTTTCCCATGGTTCTAATGGCCAGAAGTGGCAAAGCTCATCCTTTAACCTCAAGTGATGACACTCAAATTCCACACTCTTGTCCTCTTCACCATTCAGCCTGCACAATCCCATCCATCACTTACTGTTTGTCCCCAAAGAGTTCAGGCAGAGGAGATGCAATGAAAATCAACAGATGGATTGAAATCCAATCATTAGCTATGACATCAGGAAATAAAACAAAAGAGCATTGTAGCTAATAAATTTCTTAAAACTTCTGGAAGCATTGCCAGCCCTCACTAGCAAGAACATTCAGGACTTGACACGTGTGTAGTCAAAGCTGACTCCGTAAATTTGGAGTCAAGTTTTCTCAACATAAATCTTAATTTGGGCCATAGAATTTCACAGTTGTCAGTGACCTTAGAGAGCATTTAATCTCGAGATTGTCAACTAGCTTTGGTAATGGGCTCAGTTCACTCTAATTACAAGAACTGTTTAGCCATCACCCAGACTTAAAATATTTTAATCCAGACGTCTTTAGGATGAAGGTCTATACTATTCAGTTTGCCACAAAACTCACTCCTTTCTATTGATTAGAGCTGGCCTGATTTGGTCACACATTTAGTGACCCTGCCTTGCCTTTTAATGTTATCTGATGTTAAGGTGCTTGGGTAGTCTGCAGTATGGCCACGCTTTTCCAGAAATGGCTTTTCTTTTTGCAGGAGTCTTAGAATCCTTGAGAGAGAAAGGAATAGATCAGTGACAGCCACTTAGAGGAAGAGAGGCTGGTGGGGGTGGTGTCCGTTAAATGTCAGGGAAAGGCTTAAGGTGGCACTTCATAAGCCATCTCATGAAGCAGCTGGCTCAGTCCTTCTCTGGGAAGCCTGGTTTTGTGCAGCAGCTCAGTTTACAAATGAGGAAACTGAGTCCCAACCAGCATAAGTTATTTTCTCAAGGTCATATGGGCCAGAGCCCAGTCCCCTTACCTCCCAATCTGATGTATTTGCATGATATACATAGAGTCTGGATTAGGAATACCTCTGTAATATCACTTTTACATGAAAAATCAGATTTAAATAGTTTTCAACAACATTCTAGTGATAATGTCCATAAATATCCTGTATCCAAGCAATCAGCATTTTCTTAGATTTAACTGAGCCAGGTCATGATTTTGTTCTAAATGCCTGAAGTAGCAGTACTCGACCTGTAGTGAGTCCAGAACCTTCTTCAGCTCCAGTGCAGGTGGAACTCCATGTGGGGACGGTCCAGGGACCTTAGGATTTGGGATTATTGAGATACACAGAGCCAGTGGTGGGATTCAGCCAGTTCCCACCGGTTCGGCAGAACTGATACCTAGTTTTTTGTTGAGTTTGGTGAACTGGTTGTTAAAATGGCACTTATAATCAGGGTTCTCTGTAAGGTGGGCACCTGGGCAGCTGCCCAATGTGGAAATCACAAATTTACATCCCTGACTCTCTTTTAATGTTCATCTGAGCAACAGCGTATTCTAAGCACCTGTAGTAATGTTCATTCTGTCCATAGTGGAAATGATTGCAAGTGAGGATGCCAAACAGAAAGTAATATGGAAATATCTTAAATAACAGTTTCATTGTTTTTTGTTAGGTATTATTTAATGTTTTATTTTTATTTTAAAACTCTTTCTTATAACAATCTAGTTTTGTGTACCTCTTTTATTGTTCTTATTTAAGTATTAAATGCATGAAATAATAAACTACCTTTTGGTATATCGTTTTTTTATACTGAAAATGGTCATTAGGGCAGAGAACCGGTTGTTAAATTATTTGAATCCCACCCCTGCACAGAGCCCTTCAGATCAGTGTGGTGTGTTTTGCCCTCACATTGAGCTGTAACTGCTTACTTTCTGTTTCCAACTGATAGTGACATTCAGAATGCAAGAAAAACACATCTGGCTGTGTTCTTGAAGTCCAACGCCATTATACTTTCTTACATAAGATTAAATTAAGTCAAATCTTTGGAATTATTTCCCACTGATAAGATTGTATATTGTGTCACCTTTTTTATTTCAGAAGACACAACCCTGTATTTTCAGTAGGGACCTCCTTTTGAGGCCAGGGACATACCAGGGAGCCACAGAGAATGAAGGGCTGGGAGAGAAGACAAATGGCCCAGCACTTATTGGGAGCCATAATCCCAGATGAGGACTTCTAAACAGAGGAGAGTTATTTTATTTCTAGTGCTTTACTTGGGAAAGATAGCTTTTGTTTCACCTCCATAACTGATGGGGTCAGAAGAGTAGCTCTTATACCCGCCCTAAACATGACATGTGCTGGTTTCTGTCAATTCCCATTGTGGGCACAGAGGAAGCAGAGAGCCGGCTGCCAGTGCCCAGTGTAGTCAGAGAAATTGTTTCTCTTTCTCTCTCCTCATCTATCTGGTCTGGCTCTCTTTATCCATGTGTACGTGGGCACACAGACCCAGTTCTGATGATAGATTCGTGGGATGAAAGCTGCCTGGTACTATCTACAGCTTGACTGAAGATAACGAGAATATTTAAAAGAACAAACAGGCAATTCTTTCACATCTATGAATTTTCAGTTCAGCTCATTCTATTTGTCAGTGATGGTCAGACCTGTGTCACATTACTAAAGCTTTCCACTTCCCTCTCTGCCTTGCACTGGTCTAGATGAGCCAAGAGTGATGGCCAGTGCTCAAGGTCAACCAGTGTGTTCCTGCTAATGAACTTTCTAAACCACCTTAATCCTAATGGCCATGGGAATGTGGGCACTTGTACAGAAACTCTCTGTAGAACGTATTGATCTTTTTTCTTTATTTGCTTTTATTTTTCTTTTTTTACCCATCTCAAGAAATCTATCAAGTTATCCTCAGTTTGCTGCTAGAAGTTGCTGATGGTAGTATTGCCTACAGCGCCTCTTTCCCCTGGCGCACCCACCCCTGAGCACTCCTGTTCCCATGTCTCCACCGCAAATGAGAAGGAGTGTCTCCCACCCAGCTGGTACTATTCATATTTATTTACCTCACAGTCAAGTTTTATTAATTACTTCATTAGCAGTAGTAAAAACAATCAGTGCTTGGGAGCAGGACATACTATTTACATGTTAAGAACAGACATTAGCACTAATGAGACACAGGCAGAGGTTGAATTCTAAATAAACAAATTTAGCCTTTGAAGTTGAATCTTGCGGAGACCCCCAGAATGGCCTGTGCCAAACGGCATGTGCACAGATACCCGCTCTGGAGGCAGAGCGCACCTGCGCCCCCGAGCAGGTTGGTGCGGGGCAGAGCTGCTTACTGGTGATCTTCCTTGCTTACAGGGTCGTTTTTTTAATTTATTTTTAAATTTTATTTATTTATTGTGTTTACATAGATTCCAATGTGTCCCCGAATGCATCCCCCCTCCTTGTTATTCCCCTCAACATCTCCCTTGCCCCCTTCCCGACAGCTCCCTCCCCCCTTCCCTTCAGGTTTAATTCCTTCCTCAGTTCACATTGTTCCTTGGATTCCTCAAATGAGTGAGGTCATATGATATTTTTCTTTCTCTGCCTGGCTTATTTCACTCAACATAATAGTTTCCCAGTCCCTCCGTGTCGTTGCAAAATGTAATATTTCCTTCTTTATCATGGCCCCATGGTATTCCATTGTGTATACGTGCCGCTGCTGTTTAATCCACTAGTCCACAGACGGACACTTGGGCTGTTTACAGATCTTGGCTATTGTAAACAATGCTACAATAAACATGGGGGTGCATTTTTTTTTTTTTTAGTCAGTGATATGTTGTCCTTGGGATATATTCCTATATAAGTGGAATGGCTGGGTCAAAGGTAGTTCCATTTTTAATTTTTTGAGGAATCTCCATACTGTTTTCCACAGTGGCTGCACCAGTCTGCATTCCCACCGGCAATGCAGGAGGGTTCCCTTTTCTCCACATCCTCACCATTTGTTAAAGAGGCTGTCTTTACTCCATTGCATGCTTTTACCTCCTTTGTCAAATATCAGTTGTCCATAAAGGTGTGGGTTTATTTCTGGGTTCTCTGTTCTGTTCCATTGAACTATATGTCTGTTCTTATGCCAGTACCAAGCATTTTGAGTACGATGGCCTTGTAGTATCACTTGATATCAAAAAGTGTGATATCACCCACTTTATTCTTCTTTTTCAAGATTGCTGAAGCTATTCCTGTTCTTTTTTGGTTCCATATAAATTTATGGAATATGTGTTCTGTAACTTTGAAGTATATCATTGGTATTTTAATAGGAATTGCATTGAATTTATAAATTTTTTTGGGTAATATAAACATTTTAATGATGTTTATTTTCCTAACCATGAACACGATATATGCTTCCACTTGTATGTATCTTCCTTGATTTCTTTTATCAATGTTCTATAATTTTCTGAGTATGAGTCTTTAGCCTCCTTGGTTAAATTTACTCATAGGTACTTTATTTTTTTGGTTGCAGTAGTGAAGGGGATTGTTTCCTTAATTTCTCTTTATGACATTTCATTGTTGATATATAAAAATGCCACTGATTTCTGTGTATTACTTTTATATCCTGCCACCTTGCTGAATTCATTTACCAATTCTAGTAGTTTTTTGACTGAGACTTTAGGGTTTTCTATATCAAGTATCATATTATCTGCAAATAATAATAGTTTTGCTTCTTCTTTTCCAATTTGGATGCCTTTTATTTCTTTTTGTTGTCTGTTTGCTGTAGCTAGGACTTCTAGAACTATGTTGAATAAGAGTGGTGAAAGGGGGCACCCTCGCCTTGTTCATGATCTTAAGGGGATTGCTTTTAATTTTTGCCAATTAACTATGATGTTGGCTGTAGGTTTGTCATAGATGGCCTTTATCATGTTGAGGAATGTTCCCTGTATTCCACATTGCTGAGAGTTTTGATCATAAATGAGTGTTGAATTTTTTTTATATAAATAAATTTTTATTAATTTTAATGGAGTGACATCAATAAATCAAGGTACATATATTCAAAGAAAACATGTCCAGGTTATCTTGTCGTTAAATTATGATGCATACCCATCACCCAAAGTCAGATTGTCCTCTGTCACCTTCTATCTAGTTTTTTTTGTGCCCCTCCCTCTCCCTCTCCCCCTCCCCCTCTCCCTCCTTCCCTCCCCCCTCCCCCCCGTAAGCACCACACTCTTGTCCATGTCTCTTCATCTCATTTTTATGTCCCACCAATGTATGGAATCATGCAGTTCTTGGTTTTTCCTGATTTACTTATTTTACTCCATATAATGTTATCAAGATCCCACCATTTTGTTGTAAATGATCCGATGTCATCATTTCTTATGGCTGAGTAGTATTCCATAGTGTATATGTGCCACATCTTCTTTATCCAGTCTTCTATTTTTTTTTTTTACAGTGATTAAAGCCTTTAAGCAAACTCTTGGCCAATACAGCAAGAATCTATAAAAGAGTAGTGTCCTTAACATGTTCACCAAGTCCAAGTTGGCACCAACACAATTCTAAATCCCTGCAAATGCAACCCAACCCCAGTTCAGTTCATTAGGAGCTGTCTCAAAGAGCAGGAGTCCAGGAAAAGTCCACATCCAGGAAAAGTCCACATGGCACTGGAATTGTTGTCACAATTCTATACTTTGCAGCTCATGTCCAAGTCCCAGTGACCGCTGTTTCTAGCTGGTAATGATTCAGGTAGACTGGAAAAGCCATCTGCAGCATGTGTGGAGATGGAGCTTCTGTTCTCCTCTGCCTGGAGAGATGAGACCAGGGTGCTTTTCCCTGGAGCTCTGTGACTGTGGCTTGGTAAAGAGATCCTTGGGGTACACTAAGCTGGGTGGCAAAGGTAAATTCATAATAGAAGTTGGCAAAAGGGGGAAAGAGAGCTCTAAATTATGAGTAGATCCCAGCCTGAAATATGAGTGGGGCATTGAGGTAGGAAGAATAAAGGAAACACTATATATTAAACAAAACAGCCGAAAATAGGACTATCAACACCCACAACAGAGATCTTCGAGGGAAGAATAAAAAACCTGACTATTCAGGCAAGACATAGTTAAGTGGCCCTTGTGCAAGTGAGATCAGTTTACCTGCTTCTTGGAAGAAATATCGTAGGCTCATCCACAGTGTCGTAGATGGGGCCAACAGCCCTGGGCACCTTCAGCCTTCAGTGACAAACCCCAGCATTCTGGGCAAAGTTAAGTCATAGGTGGCTGGAGCAGGGCTGGAAGAGACTGAACCCTCCCTTAGAGGAGCAAGGGAGAAGCCTACCTTCCAGTGTCCCTTTTTCCTCACAGCAAAGGCATGTAAACCTGGCAGGCTTTAGCTCAATGACCTTCCTATTCACTATTGAAGCAGGACCCAGGTGGAATCCTATGAGACCCCTTTGGGGCGTTGGAGCCTTTAAGAGCATATCCTAAAAGCTGGTAGTTCACCTGATCTCTATTGGGCCTTTTCTGCCTCTTGGTACCTTAAAAGCCATGCTCAAAAGATCTTGCTGAGGGGTTTGAGGATCCCCATGCGCCTATATAAACCTTTTCTGTATATCTGGAGCTATTTGTAAAAAGACAAAACAGTGTTATTAGCTGGATCAAATAAAAGAAGGTAGAAGTTTGCAGGAGAAAAAGATTTGGTGTCTCCTGTTCATCAGCATTCAAAAGAAATTTAAATTTTTTTTAAGTAAAAAGCATGATATGGTAGACCCGTAGGAGTTCCAAGATATGACTCCCCCCTTTTAAATTTTTTTAAATTGACCTTAAAATATTTGCTGGGTACACTTTAATAATACCTTGGCTTTAAAGATTGTAAGAAATATACATAATTCAAAAGGTTTGACAAAATACAGTAAATGCTTTTGCTCCATATGCAGGAGCATTGTCAATTTAACCAGTTTAGAAAATCCAATAATAGAAAAATGCATATAGACAATGAGCTATAACATGCTTAGCAGCCTCTACTGTTCTGACAGAGGTTACTATAAATCCAGAATATGTGTCCACTGTAACGAGGACATAGGACTGTTTGCCAAATGAAGGTTTATGAGTAACATCCATTTGCCAAAGTTGTCCTGGTAGGAGTCCTTGAGGGTTAATTCCAAATGAAGGGAGAGATTGTAGTATAGGACCCCTTGGACAGGATTTACCAATCTGCTGTGCTGCTTCCCGAGAAAGTTAAAACTGTTTACACAGGGCTGCAGCGTTCTGGTGATGAATAGTATAAGACTGAATTGCTCGATCTGTCATGGTTGCTCCAAATAATTTTCTTTTGGGTAGCTTGATCAACAAGGGCATTCCCTTGTGCTAAAACTCCAGGGAGCATGGAGTGAGCTTGAGTATGTCCTATAAAACCTGGAGCTCTATGTTGACATACAAGTCTTTGAAGAAGGAGGAACTGCTAAAATATTTCATCAGCAGTTGTCCCTAAGACAGCAGTCTTTATAGTTGAAACAACCATACGTAAGTATTTGCTGTCTGTATATAGATTAAAGGAGGAATATGGCAAATGCTAAAAAGCCATGATAATGGCATATAATTCTAGTCTTTGAGCTGATTTTAAGTTGACTGTTTCAGTATAAAGTTGTCCATTGATTTGCAAAAGTGATTTGCCATTTAGTGGAAGTTTCCCAGAGCCATTGTTGTTGATCCTTTGAAAAAAGGAACAACAATAATTTTGAGGCTCAAAACCTATAAACTGTAAGGGTTGCCTATGCCCCTTGATAATCCAGGAGGCAACAAGATCAAAATATGTAAGTGTATTCCATGGGGTATTAGATGGCTCAATGTGCCCAAGCTGTAGCTGCTCTTGTACCAATTGAGCAGCTCTCCTGAGAAAGGGGCCATTGGTCTACCCATACAGGATTATCTGATTTCCAAGTAATTGGTTCTGCACAATGCATTGTTGGGGTAACAGGAGCTACCAAGGCCCCTATGCTAAATTTTGATATCCTAATCCACACCTTCTGGTATTGGGTGCCACTTCTATGAGGATGAGAATTCCTCGCTGTTCTTTCCCTAGTCCCTTGGTGGGCAAAAATCCCCGATCAAGCATCTGAGTACTGATTAAATCATTAGGACTGACAAGCAACACTCCGTATTTTTCAAAACATCTCTACCCCACAAATTAACTGGCCATCCAGGGAGCACATAAGGCTTAAAAAAAATCCAGAATGACTTTCTTAATCTTCCCAATGTAAAATACTAGAACTTTGTTGAGGGGATTTACTCTGCCCTATACCTTGTAATTCTGTGGCTGCTGCATGAGTGGGCCAGGAAGGAGGCCAATGTAGCTTAGCAATAACAGATACATCAGCTCCAGTATCTAAAAGTCCTTTAAATTTATGCCCATGTATTGTTAGTTCCATTTCAGGGCGTTTCTGACCTATTTTTTTTTTTAAATCCAATTGGCAAAATCAGAGGAGCCAAATCACCAATTTTCTTGGGGCCCCTTTTGCAGGATGTGGCCTGAGAAGCAGAATTAGCATCCTTATACTATTCTTTTAACTGCCTAAATTAGCCGTGAGACAAATTCTTTTTTTTATTATTAATTTTAATGGGGTGATATTGATAAATCAGGGTACATATGTTCAGAGGGTGCTGGATTTTATCAAATGCTTTTTCTGCATCTATTGAAATTATCATGTGGTTTTTCTCCTTCCTTTTGTTTATATGGTGAATCATGTTGATTGATTTGCGAACGTTGTACCATCCTTGCCTGCCCAGAATAAATCCCACTTGATCATGATGTATGATTTTTTTCATGTATTGCTGGATCCAATTTGCTAATATTTTGTTGAGGATTTTAGCACCTAAATTCATCAGGGATATTGACCTAGAATTTTCTTTCTTTGTGTTGTCTTTGCCTGGTTTTGGAATCAGAATTATGCTTTCCTCATAAAAGGAACTTGGAAGTGTTCCTTCCTCTTGAATTTTTTGAAATAACTTGAGAAGGATAGGAGTTAATTCTTCTTCGAATATTTGGTAGAATTCACCAGTGAAGCCATTGGGTCCCGGGTTTTGTTTTTTGGGATTTTTTTTGATAAGTGTTTCAATCTCATTTGTTGTAATTGGTCTGTTTAGGTTTTCTGATTCTTCCAGATTGATTTCTGGAGATTATATGTTTCAAGGAATTTGTCCATTTCACTTAGGTTGTTTAATTTTTTGGCGTACAGTTCTTCATAATGTTTTCTTACAATATTTTGTATTTCTGTTGTGTCAGTTATTATTTCTCCACTCTCATTTCTAAATTTATTTATTTGAGTCCTCTCTCTTTTTTTCTTGGTGAGTCTTGTTTAAGGTTCATCAATCTTGTTTACACATTCAAAGAACCAGGTCCAGGTTTCATTGATCCTCTGTATTGTTTCTTTAGCCTCTATGTCAGCGGTTCTCAACCTGTGGGTCGCGACCTCAGCGGGGTCGCCTAAAGCCATCAGAAAATACATAATGCATATCAGGTATTTACATTCCGAATCATAACTGTAGCAAAATTACAATTATGAAGTAGCCATCAAAATTGTTTTTTGGTTTGGGGTCACCGCAATATGAAGAACTGTATTGCGGGATCACAGCATTAGAAAATTTGAGAACCACTGCTCTATGCCATTTGTTTCCGCTCTGATCTTTATTATTTCCTTCCTTCTGCTACATCTGGGCTTTACTTGCTGTTCTTTATCTAGTTCTTTTAGATGCAGGGTTAGGTTGTTTATTTAAGCTTTTTCTAGCTTCTTAAGAAATGTCTGTAGTGCTATGAACTTCCCTCTCAGTACTGCTTTTGCTGTGTCTCATAAATTTTGAGTTGTTGTATGCTCATTATCATTCGTTTCTAGAAATTTTTTCATTTCTTCTTTGATTTCATTGTTAACTCATTTGTTATTTAATAACATGCTATTTAGTTTCCAAATGTTTGAGTATTTTTCAGTTTTTCTATTGTGGTTGATTTCTAGTTTCATGCCATTGTGATCTGAGAAAATGCTTGATATGATTTCAATCTTCTTAAATTTGTTGAGACCATTTTTGTGCCCTAACATGTGGTCTATCCTAGAGAATGTACCATGAGCACTTAAAAAGAATGTATATTCTGCTTCTTTAGAGTGAAAGGCTCTGAAGATATCTATTAAATCAAGTTGATCTAGTATGTCCTTTAAGTCTGCTGTTTTTTTGTTAATTTTCTTTCTTGAGGATCTATCTAGTGATGTTCATGCGGTATTGGAATCCTCTACTATTATAATATTGCTGTTGATCTCGCCCTTTATATCCATCAAAGTCTACTTTATATATTTAGGTGCTCCTATATTAGGTACGTAGACATTTATAATAGTTATATCTTCTTGTTGGATTCCTCCCTTTATCATTATGTAGTGACCTTCTTTATCTCTTACTACAGCCTTTGTTTTAAAATCCATTTTGTCTGATATAAGTAATGCTACCCCAGCTTTTTTTTAATTTTCATTTGCATGAAATATTTTTATATCCTTTTACCTTTAGTCTATGTGTATCCTTTGTTTTGAGGTGTGTCTCTTGTAGACAGTATATGTATGGGTCCTGTTTTCTTATCCATGCAGCTACTCTATGTCTTTTGATTAGATCATTTAATCCATTTACATTTAAGGTTATTATTTATATGTAGTTGTTTATTGCCATTTTATTCTTTAAAGCTATATTCCTCTTTTGCTATATTCATTTCCCCCTTTGTTCTGTTTATATCAGGCCCCTTAGCATTTCTTGCAACATTGGTTTGGTTTTATTGAATTCTTTAAGTTGTTTTTTTTTTGTCTGGGAAGCTTTTTATTTCTCCTTCAATTTTAAACAATAGCCTTGCTGGATAAAGTAGTCTTGGTGGTAGGTTCTTGTTCTGCATTACTTTGAATATTTCTTTCTTTTATTTTTATTTTTTTAATTTTTTAATTTTTTTATTTTTCTGAAGTTGGAAACAGGGAGGCAGTCAGACAGATTCCCGCATGCACCCAACCAGGATCCACCCGGCATGCCTACCAGGGGGCGATGCTCTGCCCATCTGGGACATTGCTCTGTTGCAACCTGAGCCATTCTAGCACCTGAAGCAGAGGCCATAGAGCCATCCTCAGCACCCAGGCCAACTTTGCTTCATTGGAGCCTTGGCTGCAGGAGGGGAAGAGAAAGACAGAGAGGAAGGAAAGGGGGAGGGGTGGAGAAGCAGATGGGCACTTCTCCTGTGTGCCCTGGCTGGGAATCAAACTCCTGCATGCCAGGCCGGTGCTCTACCACTGAGCCAACCAGCCAGGGCCTTTGAATATTTCTTACCATTCCCTTCTGACCTCAAGTGTTCCTGTTGAGAAGTCAAATATCATCCTGGGGGCTCTTTTGTAGGTGATAGTCTTTTTTTTCTCTAGCAGCTTTTAATATTTTCTCTTTATATCTTAGCTTTGCTATTTTAATTATGTGTCTTAGTGTGGATTTCTTTTAGTTTTTCTTTAATGGAGTTCTCTGTGTTTCTTGAACTTGTGTTACTTTTTCCTGAATCAGTTTAGGGAAGTTTTCAGCTATGATTTGACTGAACAAGGTTTTATCCCTTACTCTTTCTCTTTTTTTCAGGAATTCCTATGATGCAGATGTTGTTTCTCTTTAGGATGTCACAGAGCTCTCTTAGAGTTTCCTCAGATTTTTTTATTCTCTTTTCTTTTTGCTGCTTCTCTTCCATGTTTTCATTTATCTTGTCTTCTAAATTGCTGATTTGATCCTCTCTTTCATTCAGCCTGCTTTTAATTGCTTCTACTGTAGTCTTCATTTCAGATATTGTAATTTGTCATTTATGACTGGTTTTTCTTTATTATTTCAATGTCCTTTTTAATACTTGTTATTTCTTTATTTATGTGCTCACTATGACCATCCATTGTTGTTCTAAGATCTTTCAGCATTCTAATAATCATTATTTTAAACTGCATCCAGTAGTTTGCTTATATTTGTCTCACTCAGCTGATTTTCTGGGTGTTTCTCTTGTTGGTTCATTTGGATTACACTTCTTTGTCTTCCCATTTTGTCTGTGTTACCCTAGACTTCCCTGGCTGGGGCCTGGGGCAGGTCAGTGGGGGTCATTGCCTGTGACTGGTTCTTATCCACCTTTTGGTGGCTACAGGTGATCCAGATCTTGTGGCTGCCTCTACTGGGTCCAGGTGCTTTGTAAATATCAGCTGCACTCCTAGGTTTGCTTTTATCTACTCTTTGTCTGGAAGAGGTTACTTTAAATTTCAAGTTCCCCTAAAATCCGCTTTCTGTTGTCTTTTATTGCTAGCTACTTGTTGGGCTCAGTACTGTAATTCAGTGATTAAGTACGGTATTAGATGTGGCCTAGTTCTTAGCCTCAGGTATCATTCTATCCAGACATTTTAGCTCTAGTTTTGTGGCCTGTCTACCAGGCCACCGCCACTGTTGCTGCCTGGGGCTTTTGGGCTCAGGTGCTGCTGGATCCAGCCCACCTCCATGACCTGCTTACAGGGTCTTAAGTAAAGTCTGTATCTGCCCTGTGTTGGAATATGTAGACAGATAAACTAAAAGTGTTGAGAACTTTCACTCTCTTTATTATGCCATCACTAGAGGATAGAATTCATCATCATCATTCCCTTTAACAAAATAATTGTGGAAGTGTATTTAGCTCCTGGTATATGTGTGCTGTGGTAGGGGATAGAATAAGAATATAGGAACAATATGTTTGTGCTGTTGTTAATTTGAGTATTTTCTTATGCCTGCCTTTTGAGGAATGTACCATCTAATTGACAAGATAAAAGTAGCATATGCTTGCCTGACCAGGTGGTGGTGCAGTGAATAGAGTGTCAACCTGGGATGCTGAAAACCCAGGTTTGAAACCCTGAGGTCACCAGTTTGAGCATGGGCTCACCTGCTTGAGTGAAGGATTGCCAGCTTGAGTGTAGGATCATTGACATGACCCTATGTTTGCTAACTGGAGCCCAAGGTCACTAGCTGAGCAAGAGGTCACTGGCTCAGCTGGAGTCCCCCCCCCCATCAAGGCACATATGAGAAGCAATCAGTGAACAACTGAAGTGCCACAACTACAAGTTGATGCTTTGCATCTTGTTCCCTTGCTGTCTGTCTCTCTCTCTCTTTAAAAAAAGAGAGTTTCATATGCTAAAAAGTCATATAAGAGGCATTGAAGGCTTGCTGGAGTTCAGAAAAGAAAGCAGTCTTTGAGGGACACAGATAAAGTGTCAGTGAGGTGCTAGATGGAATTTGGATTGGGTGTCAATCAGAGAGCCATACTTGTACTGGAGAAAGAGGTGGATGAGTAGGAAAAGTGATTATGGCAAATGGAGGGTGGTGACAGGAATACAGAGAGTTCTGGAGAACAAAAGACAAGCCCCTATTCTTTGTGTGGTAAGAACAGAAGCCTTTTTTTGAAAATCATGAAATGGTGAAAGGTGAAGTTCAAAATGTAGAAAGGAGCTAGTTTTCTGAAGAATCTTGAAATGGGGACTTATTCTAGTCTTTCTTAAACCCCATCAAAGAGCATATAGACATTTAAGTACTGTAAGTATCTTTATCACAAGTCAGTTTGGGAGGCCGTCCCTTGGTGAGAGTCTAGGGACCCCAGATGCTCCTGTGTGAAAGCTTCGAAAAGGTCTCTGTGGTGTTTGAACTTTTCCAGAGAGTGGCTCCCAATGGATGGCAAGATATGAGTTACTCTACTTCTCCAGCACTAAGACCAAAATGCCCCCAAAGATTTAGAAGTCCTCTAGTTCAGAGGATGGACAAGTTTCAAGTGGCCTTTTAAAGCCTTTGCCTCGGAGCTGCCTCGCTCCCACTAAATGCATCACTGGCTCCATCTGCCACAGCACTGAGGACTTCGGCTCGTCCCCACAAACGACAAGGAAAGGCTCCATCAAAAGTGATTGTTTCTTTAGTTCATCAAATCTCTATTCACTGCAAAAACATTATTGTCCTTGTGGTTTGTGCTTTATGATTGTTTTTATGAAGACAACAAACAGGCAAAATTTATAGATGGAAACTTAAATTGACTTTATATCGCACTAAGATTTACCATCTTCAAAAATAGCATGCTAGATTAATGCATTTCTGATTTCAAGGTGCTTTTGTAAAAAAAAAAAAAGTCTTCTGGCACACAATAATTCTATCAGACAATGGGCTGTGTAAGAAAACATTGTGTGTGATTTATTGCTGAGGCATTTGAAGAACAAGAATATTATTTTCTACTAATGTGTCTGGAATATTAGATAAAATATATTTATAATATGCTAAGGTATTTTCAGTTATAGATTTTTTTTTCTTTCCGTGTGTTGTAGGATCTAAGGGAGGAATGTGTCAAGTTGAAAACAAGGGTGTTTGATTTGGAACGGCAGAATCGGACGTTAAGTGTCCTATTCCAACAGCGACTCAGACCCACTTCTGATCTGCTCGTCCAGGTATGTGCTATCATGGAAAATAATCTTTGCTACTGAGCTGCTATTGACAAGAAGTTACTTAAATCCAAAAGTCATCAATACCTCCCTGGGCAAGGCATTTAACGTCAGAACCTGGATTATTTCCCGTCTCAAGGGATATCATTAAAACTGAATATTTTTCAAATTTCTGAGTTTTCTAAAGCTACAATTAGATAAGAAATGCATCCACAAATAATAAATGCTGAAAGGGAGAATTGGAAGTTGTCCTCTAGTAAACTAAGCAAAATCAAGGAACCAAGTCAAGAAATAATTGATTACTTGGGGGACCAGTATTGGTCTTGTACTCCATAATGAGCGAGGAGGACTTTTGTTTTATGTAATGACTGCAGTTTGTTTTCCTCCTCTCTTTCTCTCTCTCCCTCACAAACACACACACACATGTGTACACATTCCTCATAACACAATACTTCCTATATTGTGCCTCAGTGTTTACAGATTCTCACTGTGTAAGTGTTCCCACTGAACTTTCTTTACTTTTTTTTTTAGCATGCAATGTTGTAGAAAGTCAAACTATCAGCTGATCCTGATAAATTTCTAGAGAATATATCTGATTGCAGGAAACACATGAATTAGCAAAGGGGGCTGGAGAGCTGATCTTTGCTGGTTTTTATTTTCCTTTTTTTTAACCTATTAATATATATGTTTTCTTAAACTCTGTGAGCCTTTTGCTCAGAGCATTCCAAGGCTTGGCTTGCAAAGTCTATGTGGGGTTTCACAGGGGCGATATACAACTAATGTACAAAGAATAACCCCCAGCTACCTGGTCTAATTGGCTGAGAGAAAGGGAAGACAGAGGTATCCTCTAAACCAGGGGTCCCCAAACTTTTTACACAGGGGGCCAGTTCACTGTCCCTCAGACCGTTGGAGGACCATCACATACAGTGCTCCTCTCACTGACCACCAATGAAAGAGGTGCCCCTTCTGGAAGTGTGGCGGGGGGCCAGATAAATGGCCTCAGGGGGCCACATGTAGCCCACGGGCCATAGTTTGGGGACGCCTGCTCTAAGCTACACTGTCCAGCACTGTAGCCACTAGCCACATGGCACTATGGAAACTGAAAATTAAATTAAGCTAAAATAAAGTTTCTATGTCAAACTGACCACATTTTAAGTGTTGAAAAGCCACATATGGTTGGTAGCTACCCCATTAGACGGTGTAGATATAGAACATTTCCATCGTCTTAGAAAGCTCTACAGGACAGCACTTTTCTAGATGGTTGAGGCAGTATTGGTAGTTTACCCTCTGAACTTTGGCATGAACATCTTTCCCTGACTCCTCAGGGAAATAATGAAAAATTGCAGTTCATTTAAGAGAAAGAAAGATGTTTGATAAAGCTGAACATCAGAATGTAATCCTCCCCCCCAAAATTAAAATAAAACAACTCTGAATTGTAAAATACAGTTCTTCTCTTAAATTAACTTCCTCTCTTATTTATCTGCTACAGCATAATTCATAATTTATGAATCAAAAATTGTGTGGAAAAAGATCTTCTGTTTCCTAGTCTTGACCACGATAAATGTTGGTCGTAGAGAATCTTGCATCTATAAAAGGTTTTCTTTTTCTCTCTTATAATCAAGACCCAATATTATAATTACTTTCATCAGCTATTATTGCATGGTCATAAATTTTTCTCTTTTTCCTCTTTTAACTTGAGGCTTTTCCGGAACAATGTGTAAGGCTCTGTGTATTCTCTCTTAATGAATCATAGTGATCTGTGTCCACAGTGAGGGCATGTACCATAGATATTTAGGCTTTTTCATTGGCCTTCACAAGTGTCTTAAATCCATATCCAAATGGCAGGGAATGGTGTATATGCTCCCAGGAGAACTCAGTGCTTATTCATTGGGTGCTTTCAGCCAATATGCTTCACAGTCCTCCCTAAGAAGTCCTCATGTCCAGGAGTTATTCTAGTGTAAATGGTCCTGTGAGGAAGGATGCCAGAAACTGTGCTCCCTGCCCTCTAGCTCTGTACAGCTCACATGACAGCTGCCCTTTCAGGAGTTCTGTTTCCTGGGGGATTTTTTTTTTGTATTTTTCTGAAGTGAGAAGTGAGGAGGCAGAGAGACAGACTTCCACATGTGCCTGACCAGGATCCACCAGGCAAGCCTCCAACCCAGGATGTTCTGCTCATCTGGGGCAC
This sequence comes from Saccopteryx leptura, assembly GCF_036850995.1. Lineage (NCBI taxonomy): Eukaryota > Metazoa > Chordata > Mammalia > Chiroptera > Emballonuridae > Saccopteryx > Saccopteryx leptura. The sequence continues at coordinate 15,659,589 of NC_089509.1, read as the reverse complement.
TGCTCTGTTGCTACCGGAGCCATTCTAACGCCTGAGGCACAGACCATGGAGCCGTCCTCAGCACCCGGGCCAACTTTGCTCCAATGGAGCCTTGGCTGCGGGAGGGGAAGAGAGAGACAGAGAGGAAGGAGAGGGGGAGGGGTGGAGAAGCAGATGGGCGCTTCTCCTGTGTGCCCTGGCCGGGAATCAAACCCAGGACTTCCACACACCGGGCCGACGCTCTACTGCTGAGCCAACCAGCCAGGGCCTCAGATGCTCTGTTTTTTATTTGACTCATGATGTTTCATTTTCTGGTCGCACAAATACATTTGGAGCACTGGGTAAAGGAAAAGCAGTCTGGGCTTGCCTGACACTTACGAAAGCTCTGTAACTACTTGTTGAATGGGATAATGAATAAGTGACACAAGTTCATTCTGCAGTTTGAGGAGTTAATTTTTCATACACCCAGGAGAAGTTTATGCCTCCACTGCTTTTTCTGAACATTGCCAGTCTAACGTGGGTGCTTTGGAACTGTGCAGCCACGCGGGACCAGCCCCGTCTGTTTGAGATGTGGCAAATCCGCCGCTGTGCCTGGTCCCAACTATTATAGACCTTATAGCTCTGCCAATGGACTGGAGAGTCAGAACAGTATGTTACCAAGTAGTTTTCTGCCAGTTTTAGAAAATGGTAGTTGTTGTTATCTGCTGAATACAACCTAATGGTTTCCCATAATCTGAAGTAGCCACCTACAGAAACATAGAAAGAAGATTGTTGAACCAACCCTTTGTGATTTCAGTAGATACATTGTAAGTAGTTGAAAAGAAAATAATTTATAAGAAAAAGTCAACTCTCAAAAATAGAGAATAAGAGACTGCATGGATATTATCAGGCAACTTCTTATATAGGAGGAACAAAATGGAATTGTTCTAGGATTAGTTGACAGATTCTGGGAAACGTACAAAGGAAACCAATCAGGTTTGAAAGGAAAGGAAAAAAAGCCTCATCTGAAAACTAAAATTTTAAGAATGGCAGTAAACTTCTCTGTTGATTCCAATTTCTATAATGATATCTCTGGGACTATGTGTAGTAAAACAAATCAGATGAAAAGGGCCCTCTATGTGAAAATCAACAATTTGAGCTAGATTCTAAAGAATTGAGAAGCTAGAATCACAAATGAAATCCAAAAGTAAATCGTCTTAATGGAACTGAAGTCTGTAACTACACTTGTTTGAACCTCCAGGCCAGATAACCGACGCTTACCGTTTCCTCTTATATATCATATGTTGAACAACACCCTCAACTTCCTGAACATTGGAAGCTAGTAGAGAGCTCTACACTAAGTGTACTTCTCTTACCAATTGAGTTGAATGCTTGCTATGAATGAATTGTTTGTAACTCAGTATGTTTATACCCATAGTACATGTCATAGTAATTATGTAATTTCTAACTGCTATCTAAATCAATAAAATATGAGGCAAAAGGAATTGTTTATATAAAACAAAGTTGAGTCCCTCAAAAGCATCTACTTAGGCAAGTCTCTAAAAAAAATGGTTATAATCCAATGAAATACAGGTATGTAATTGTAAAAAGAATTGTGGGAGACAGGCAATTGTGTTAAGTATAGAAGCATTCTACATGCAAATTGTTTTTCAAGTGCCTTTAAATTCTTGTTCTGTTAAGAAAAAAAAACTAGAAATCATACACAATGCATTAAGCATGTGCTTGATACCAATAAAAAAAAAGTTGGACACTAATTATTAGGATTCCTAGGCAAAGAAGCATATTTGACCCTACTAAAAATGTTATTTAACAAATACATAGTGCTTATCATGTATCAGATACTATTCTATAGTGTTCATCAATTTAATCTCCGTTACAATCCTATGAGGTAGAAAATATCGCTATACCCATTTTACAAAAGAGGCACAAAGGGGCTAAATCACCAGCTGGCAACTGACAGAGTGGTGATTTAAATCCACAGTCAGGCTTCCTTTCTGCGTGGCCTCCGCACAAACGCAAAACACAAGTGGACACAAGAAACATTTTCTGATTCCATACTCTAACTGACATTTATCTATCATCTATCTATTATCTATCTATCTATCTATCTATCTATCTATCTATCTATCTATCTATCATCTATCTACATATCTATCTAAGTGAAAGGAGGGGAGATAGTGAGGCAGACTCCTTCATGAGCCTGTACTGGGATCCACCCGGCAACCCCCATCTGGGGCTAATGCTCAAATCAGCTAAGCTATGAGGCTGATGCTTAGGCCAACTGAGATATCCTCAGTGCCAGGGGCCAATGCTGGAACCAGTTGAACCAATGGCTGTGAGGGATAAGAGAGAGATGAGGGGGAGAGAGATGGGAAGAGAAGCAGATGGTTGCTCTCATGTGTGCCCTGACCCCAGGATGTCCACACACCTGATCAATGTTCTATCCACTGAACTTTGGCCAGGGCCCTAACTGACATATATATTAACTGAACCACGTGTGATGGAGCCAGATCAGAGGGCTCCTGAAATGCAATCATTAATAAGGAGCCTACCATTTTTATGCTTTTCTGAAAGGCTATTATTTGTAGCATCCAGGAATATTCCCTCTCCTATGTGTTGTCCTGCTTTTGTCTTGTTTTGGATACCTGTTATCCTTATCATAGGACATTTTTTTTTCTTTAATATGCTATTTCAAAGAGTCTTAGTACCCATATCCTTAGGCCAAGATAAAAAGAAAAGAATGTTACAATGTAGATTATTCACACACACAGTTGAAAATCTGACAGTTTAGAACTGAAGTGTAAAAATTTGCTGTCACTTCTTAGAGTGCTGACTTTTGTTTGCTAATGTTTTGTTTTATGTTACTTTAGATGAGATGAGAGGATTTTAAAATTCTACTTGTGCTTCTGATTATTTTTCTTAACACTAAATCTTAATATTCAACGTATAAATCTATCTAAGAGTCTTATTTCACAGGACATTACATGACACACTCACCTCTCCACCTATCCTCAAGCATGAATCCTGTTTCCTGAGAACCAACCCAATACCACCACCTCTCAGGGTCGTTCAAGGTCGATGTGGTTCTCCCTTAATTTCCCCTTGCTGGAGCTCCTGTGGTATTGATGACCCATACCACAAAGTTAAGCAGCTCCTGGTCCATTATAGAATCATGTAATCATCTCTCATGGTGGAAGTGATGCACTGCAACCGGCGTCACTCAGGGTTTCATGGTTTTAACTTTCTGTTTCACCTAAATACTAATCTCCTTGAAAGCAAGAACTATGTGAATGTGATATTTTACCCCTTCATAGCTATTATCACTGTTCATAATATATATTCAGTGTGTACTTGTTGATGGGTCAATACTTACACACATTGTGGGGACCCTTACAGTGAAATCCAGGATGTTGGCTCTGGCTAACAACAGAAACTTCACAAGCAGTACTAGCTCCTATGACTTTCTGGGCGGCTTGCCCCAGCTCCAGTTCTCATGCATATTTGGGCTACCTGCCTCAGCTTTGATTCCCAGGCTTTTGTCTGACTCAGCAATTGATATCATCGCAGTGATGTAATGGTTGATGTAATGTTGTTACTGTGCCACTACAGGGGCTCCACGGGTTATGACAGTCTCAGCATACGACGTTTAGAGTTTATGATGCTCACTCTCATAAAAACCTTAAAAATTTGAGACATGAGTGTTTCGGTTTATGCTGTTAACACTGTACTTACAGACTATGTGAGCAAACTAGTTTGTTGTGCGTGGTGAAAAAATACGCATTATTCTTTTTCTGTGGCTTAGTTGTGTTTTTATGTTCCAGATTATGATTTTACAACTGTGTTAGATAGGTAAATGACTTAGGCTATGGTGTGTTTTGATTTACACCAAAATTCGGGTTACATCACTATCATAGGAACAAAACTGTGTCATAACCCAAGGACCTTCTGTATTGTCCCTAAGCCCTATATCTACCCACAGCAGCACTGCTAGAATAGGAGCAAGAGCAGCAGAGATGAACCAGGAATAAAGCATTGCAGCATGTACCACCTTTCTCTAGCTCCTTGCGCTTTCTTTACCTTAGGGACCTCACCGCCTACATCATCCCTTGTGGAACAGGTGGGCTCCAACAAGGCTATTTGGCTATTCAGACAAATTGGAAAATATCAACCATACTAAACATTTTAAAATGTATAAATTATGCTTTTTAAAAGGTCTATACCTCTGCCTTTGGAGCAGTCTCAAAATACATACAGTTGGAAGAGATGAAAAGGAAAAGAAAGCATTAAGAGGGCGTTATAATATATGGTGAGCAGTAAAGGAAGAGTAGATGAGTGAATGAAGGATTGGGTAAAGGATGGGGCAATGGTTTTTTTTTTTTTTTTTCTTTTTTTTTTTTTTTTTTTTCTTTTTTCTGAAGCTGGAAACAGGGAGAGACAGTCAGACAGACTCCCGCATGCGCCCGACCGGGATCCACCCGGCACACCCACCAGGGGTGGTGCTCTGCCCCCCAGGGGGCGATGCTCTGCCCATCCTGGGCGTCGCCATATTGCGACCAGAGCCACTCTAGCGCCTGAGGCAGAGGCCACAGAGCCATGCCCAGTGCCCGGGCCATCTTTGCTCCAATGGAGCCTTGGCTGCGGGAGGGGAAGAGAGAGACAGAGAGGAAAGCGCGGGAGAGGGGTGGAGAAGCAAATGGGCGCTTCTCCTATGTGCTCTGGCCGGGAATCGAACCCGGGTCCTCCGCACGCTAGGCCGACGAGGGGCAATGGTTTTGAGTCCCACTAATGGAAGCTTTCTTTTCCTTCTGATTGATCAATGCCTCCCTTGAACCACAAACTAAGACATCAAGAGAAGAGGCTGCAAAATACACCCAACTTTAGAGCAGTTACCTGGCTTCCACTGCTAAGATATAAGTTTGCTTTATGAGTTTCTAAAATTGATGGGCTTGACCCTTGGGTTGCTTGTGTGTCCACCATGGAGGTGGGACCTAGTTTAGAAGGACCCACAGAGCAACAGGAGGAGCAGTCCCGTGATGCTGAGTAGCACCGGGGCTGACTGCGGGGCCTCCACAAGCAGCGATCTGTTATCCCGCCTGCTTAGGGGACTGTGGTGGCTCCGTGAGGGGCACTTGCCGGGCAGGGAAACATGGAGTGTGCAGTGAGGATGCTGTCTCCCGCAGTGGTACCAGAGAGGACAGTAAGGTGTGTGCAGTACAACAGGTGACTTCCCGGGAGGGAGAGGGATGGTTAGGAGGGTCACGTGACCCCTGCAGGGCAGGGTTTTCAGTGATGAGATGCCCTGCATGAGGCTGGTTTGGGGTCAAGTGAGAGCATCAGCAAAGATACGGAAGAACATTTGCGGTTAGGGCAAGTCATGGTTTCCCCTCTCCATAGTGTGTCCAGGGTCCTTGACGGACTGTCTTCACGCTTAACAGCCTCATTTTCTTTTTTTCTTCCTACTAATTCTTTATTTAGCCAAGCAAAAATGCCTGCACTTCGCAGAGCATGCCATAGGCTTTCTCTCAGCTGTTTCATTTTGTATGTCATTTCTCTATCTAGAATGGTTCTCCACTCCCACCATCCCACCCTGCTCCTCCTCTTCATTTAGTTAACTCACTTGGCGCACCACAAGTGTGTGAGTGCTGGTCCAGGGGTCAAATGCAGTTCTTCGGAGGCTGTGCTCGACAAGTACCCTGGAGAACAGAGGGGTGTGCACATGAGAGGCTGCAGGGGCAGGATTGGGGGACTCACTGTGTTGGTCAAGAGTTTGGGAAGGGAGCAACGTGGGACAACGCACGTCCCTTTTAAAGAACAGTGCTTGCTACCAAAACATCAAAGTACGTGTATTTGGAAAAGATCTGGAAACTATATGGCAGACATTAAACACTTATCTCGAATGGGGCATAATAGACTAGCCATGCGAAATGATCATCAGGACGATGAAGGAGATGGAGACGAACACGACCGAAAAGAAAAAAAAAGAGTTTGGGAAAGGGTTACAGAAGAACTGATGCCTCAGTGTCAATCTAGAGAAATTCATAGGAGTTTGTTAGGTGCACAAGAGGGAGAGTATACATGCAAGCCAGAAAAAGTAGGGTGTGCAAAGACGCTAAGGTGTGAGAAAGTGTCTGTCCTCTTTCCAGTCCTCTTTCTAATCCGTGTGCTTTGAAAGTTCTCCTGGAATAAAAGCAGTGCCCTCAGTCTCCTACACACGTCCTGCTCACTAGGTCTCAGCCTATATTGATAATGTTACTTTGTAAGTATGCTGCAGTTTTGTTTGTTTTCATACATGTTTTTTCTTTCTTTCCACATCAATTGAGGGGTGTTTTCTATTTTATTTTATTTTTTGCAAGACCCAGGCTCACCTGTCCATGCATCATGATGAAATGGTGTGCTTCCTATCAGCATTATTATTGATGGTACAAGAGGTCGGTTTTAAGGAAGTTGGGGTATGATTTCTACCCTTTACTTACTTGCTTTGACTTTAAATTCATAGGGACAAGGGCATTGCTTACTGACCTTTGAGTCTTCCAATACATGAAAAAGTGCACCTCAGTAGTGCTGAGGGAGCTGATGATTGAGTGAACCTGTGGAACGACAGAAGAGCCTGCCAACAGAGGACATGAAAGGAAATAGCGTCACAGAAGAAGTGACCACAGGGAGAAGAGAAAGGGTTGAGAGCTGTCCTTAGGATACTGTGTACGTAAGAAGAAGTCAGACTTTGAAATATTGTTTAGATAAGTCCAGGCGACCAGAGGAACTTATCTCCTCTTTTACATGAACTCTAGTTTGTTTTGTTTCTGCCTTAGTTTTGGTTTTATCTCTTCCTGTTGCCAGTGAGACCGCAGATAGGGGTTCCATCTTGGAGCTGTTCGTGCAGCAGCGCTGTGGAGAATTGTGTTCTATAGATACCCTTTAGCCGAGGGACTGGCATTTCCATATTGTTTCAAGGCTGTGAGTTTTTATCTCTCCCTTCCCAATGCCCTACCCAAGTTCTAAAGTTAGTTACTGGAAGAAACCTGCTTCCTGTTCTTTGTATCCTCCTAAAACTGGATATATCCCAGATAGCTATTCATTGCTTTGTGAAGGAAGAAGAAACATGTATGAAAAAAAGAACTATAGCATATTTTAAAAGTAACATATTAATACAGGCTGAAACCTAGTGAGAAAAATGTGTGTAGGAGATTGAAGGGTGAGGAATTATTACAGGAGAATTTTCAAGAGCACATGGCTGGTTCTGCATCAACCATCTTCTCCCAGAAGCATTGAGAACTCTCACGCCCAAGACCAGCATCACAAACTGAATGCCTCACAGGGCTGAGCCCGGTGAAGGACTAAGCCAAGGAGGCTGGAGCTCGGCTGCGACTCCAGCCAGTCGTGCTGCGGGAGATGCCGGCACGGCACTGCCAGACCTTTAGATAGTTCAAGACACTGCACACGCAGACTGTTGTGTGCAATCTCTCAATTCTTAAAGGTTGGCACCTGATTCAACTATTTTATATCACTGAGGAAGCCCAGTAAAATATCTGTGGGTCAGATCTGGCCTGCAGCCTACATTTCTACCTTTCCTCTAGTGGTGGTGGATTTGAATTGAAAATATGAGACTCATTCTCAGAACACCTGGGCACTGGGCTCCACACTCATATTCGTAGTGCAGCCAGAATATATTGCTGTGTTCATTATTTTAACAGAAATTCGTAGAGCACCTACTGAGGCTGCAGAGGTTATCATGTAATAAGGAGACAGATACTATGGACAGTTGTGCGGTAGGGCAGTCAATTAGGCAGAAATGTTTACCAGCAGAGGTCCTCAGAGGAAATAGTGATTAGCACTACGTGGGGTGTCAGGGAAGCTTTTTAGACACTATTATCAACCAAACTGGTCTTTGAAGGATGAATAGGAGTTTTTTAAAGTAACAACTTTCCAAAGAGCAATTTGTGGACTAAAGTCAGGACTTAACTTCATACTGAGATTTATATACAGCCCAATCCCAGGTCCTGGCTTTAATCACAACTGTAAAATTATAATATTGTCTTAACCTGACCAAATCTTGGTTGGCCTCCCAACAGTATCAGAGTAAGGCCTTGCGCGCTGCAGAACACCGAACACCTCTAAGGACTGCCATGCTAGCTGAATTCTCTGTCATGCTGCCTTCAACAACACTTCTTTCTAGGATTTTATCTGGGGAAGAACCTAGTTAAGGTGAAGTAAGAAAACACATGAAAAATCAACAGTCTAAATCTAAGATTTGTTTTAAGGATTTTAACATTAAACAAAGGTTCAAAACCTGGACATAAATCAATATTATGCTGAAATAGACTAGATGATTGAAATGTAAATTCAGGGAATGTACCTCATAGCATGCAACATTCAGGCTAAATATTTTTTTCATATTTTAAACACATAAGGAAACTTGATAATCCTGGATTCAGTGAATTTCATGCAGTAACTATTTAGCACAGTAACCTTAAAAAGCTCCCCCAGTAAAAAATTGTTATTAAGTATTACAGTTTCATGAATTTTGGATAAATGTAGGGATTTGGAGGTACAAGGGACAGAAAGTGTTGAGAAAGGAGTGGTGATGTTCACCTCGGGAGGTGCTGATGCGGACTGGGGCAGTAATGTTTTGGCACTCGAAGTCATGCAGTGCTCCTTGCTCTCAGTGGGTGTCACACCAGGGGAACATTTCCTAGCACGGAAAGATGAAGTAACCCCATTCTGACATGGAAGACCAGTGTTCCCAGGAGTGCAGAGCCGTCTGGCTCTGTTCTCTCACCTCTCTTATCCCGAGGTGCCCTGCTCTGAGACCGGCCCGGACACCCCTGGGAGCCGCTCCTGCGGCTGGGCAGGGACCCACAGCCTGCTGCAGCTGTCTAGGTGCCCTGCTCTGAGACCGGCCCGGACACCCCTGGGAGCCGCTCCTGCGGCTGGGCAGGGACCCACAGCCTGCTGCAGCTGTCTAGGTCGGAGGCTCCAGCACAGCCTCCCTCCTGTCGGCTCACTGAGAAAGGGTACTGTTGAGGTCCTAGCTGCACGGGTGAGGGAAGCAGGGGAGGGTGGGGTGTACACCAAGGAAGCATGTAGCAGCGTCTGGAATCTCTCAGCAGAGCCCACCAGACCAGCTGAGCCTCCACAAGGAGAGAACTCCTCATGCTGGTCTAATGCTCAGGGCGTCTTGGGACAATCAGACCCAGGACACTGATGGAATGACCTCGGCTGAGCCTGCCCTGCTGCCATTGCTAAGACATGAGCTCGCACTGGGGTCACGGTAGCTCCCCACAGGTCAGAGGAGCGCAGATGGATACTCCCCAGGAAAGACTCTCTCCATCTTCACACTGGTTTCAGCTTGGGTCCCTGGTTGCCCCGGGATGGTTGGGGTTGGCTTCAGGGGCAAAGCAAAATCCCCTCACCCACCTACCACCACTGCCACACACACACTCACACACTCACACTCACATACACACACACGCATGCACTCACACACACACTCACACACACACACACACTCACACACGCACACACTCACACACGCACACTCACACACACGCACACTCTCACACACACACACTCACACACACACTCACACTCACACACACTCACACACACACACACACTCTCACACTCACATACACACACGCACGCACTCACACACACTCACACATACACTCACACACATACACACACACACTCACACACACACTCACACTCACACACACACACTCACACTCACACATGCACACTCACACACGCACACTCACACACACACGCACACTCTCACACTCACACACTCACACACATGCACGCACTCACACACTCACACACACGCACACTCACACACACGCACACTCTCACACTCACACACACACTCACACACGCACACTCACACACGCACACTCACACACACGCACACTCACACACGCACACTCACACACACACACACTCTCACACTCACACACACACTCACACACGCACACTCACACACGCACACTCACACACGCACACTCACACACACGCACACTCACACACACACGCACACTCTCACACTCACACACACACTCACACACGCACACTCACACACGCACACTCACACACGCACACACACACACGCACACTCACACACACACTCACACACACGCACGCACTCACACACACACTCACACACACACACACACACACACACACACACGCCCAAGTAAAATTTGTAAAAGGTCTGATGGAAATCTTTTTTTTTTTTTTTTCATTTTTCTGAAGCTGGAAACAGGGAGAGGATGGAAATCTTGAGACAAGGCGGTAGAACACTTTGGTGAGGTTGAGAAACCAGAGGGATGTCCCCATGTCTGCTGTTCATGAAGCCATCTTCATACAATCAACTTGTAGTGGCCTTTAAAGCAATTTGTGTTCCTTCACAGGGCCAGTTTTATCAATCACTGTCAGCCTTGTGTCCCTAAATCAAGAACTAAAATAATTCTTTTATTTCTGCAAAATCTGGCAAGTTAGACCGTTCACCTGCATGGAGGTCTGCTGGGCGGAGGGACATGGCCCTGTACGTCCCAGACCCTGGTCTGGAGGCGGGACGGAGGTCTGCTGGGCGGAGGGACATGGCCCTGTACGTCCCAGACCCTGGAGGGACATGGCCCTGTACGTCCCAGACCCTGGAGGGACATGGCCCTGTACGTCCCAGACCCTGGTCTGGAGGCGGGGTCACTGCGGAGGCACTGGTACTTACGACAGGCCTCACAGACCCGTCATCGCTGCCTTCTGCCACACTGTGCTTGATAAATCTCTCCCGTTGTCCCCCAGGGAGAGGGGTCCCGGGGAGCACTCCCTGTGAGTAATGCTGAGGAAAAGGAGCAGGGGAATGTGCAGGGCTCCTGCGATAAGGCGGCCACGCAGCTCTGTCACCTGGGTGTTCTGTGTTGAGGCTCAAGGTGTATTTCTAAACTGTGTAGAGTGAAGGCCAGTCATGGTCAAAATGAAAGTTTTCCAAATAGGTCTCTGTAGTTACAGTAACAATACAGCTTGGAGGCCATACCTCAGTAGCAGGGAGACCTCATCTCCTCAAATCCTTACGGTAAGCCCAGAGTGGCATTGCTATTTTACAAATAGGAAAATGAAATTTCTAGAGACTACTACTACTTCTTAGGGGTCTTCTGGTCCCAAGACCAGTGGGTGCAAAGTCCCCACCACCTGCACGGGCCTTCGTCTTCCATCGTCATGTGCGCTACTTTCTCCAAGGCTATACAAGGGAAGGGTGTTACACTAGCTTTCAGCACATCGGCCAATTAAAAGTGATTTAACAGTCTGTTTGGACTTGGCAGTGTGCTCCACTTTGGAAAAATCGAGTTATATACATTGGGTGGTGTCCTAATAATCTGAGTTACAGACAACACCATTGTAGAGATAGCTGATATTTCCCTGAATAAGGACAGTGAATCTAATAACCTAGTAATATGATCAAATCACTTTCCCTAGAACATGTTTATGCCAAGAAATAATAGAGTCAGAATATCTGAGATCATGTAACATGCCCACCTTGTTATCCTCTGCTCAGGTCAATTTGTGCCTGCTGCAGCGTCACAGTCTGTTTAGAGCAGACAGGACCCCCGAGGTCCGGTTCCCGCACTGCACCTTTTCCACCGTCTGTCAGTTGGAAACTTCCCTGAATTAAGGAAGAGGGGTGAGAAATATCTTTTCAGCCTGCCGAGCAGCTTTGGGAAATGGTTTAGGTGGAGTGGCTGCCTGGAAACATCTCACTTCAGGAAGGCACGGTGGGGAGAAGGGGGAGAAGGCACGGTGGGGAGAAGCAGAGGGAGAAGAGCAGAGAAGGGGGAGAAGGCACGGTGGGGAGAAGCAGAGGGAGAAGGGGAGAAGGGACGGTGGGGAGAAGCAAAGGGAGAAGGGGAGAAGGCACGGTGGAGAGAAGAGGAGAAGGGGGAGAAGGCACAGTGGGGAGAAGCAGAGGGAGAAGGAGGAGAAGGGACGGTGGAGAGAAGCAGAGGGAGAAGGGGAGAAGGCACGGTGGGGAGAAGCAGAGGGAGAAGGGGAGAAGGGACGGTGGGGAGAAGCAAAGGGAGAAGGGGAGAAGGCACGGTGGAGAGAAGAGGAGAAGGGGGAGAAGGCACGGTGGGGAGAAGCAGAGGGAGAAGGAGGAGAAGGCACGGTGGAGAGAAGCAGAGGGAGAAGGGGAGAAGGCACGGTGGAGAGAAGAGGAGAAGGGGGAGAAGGCACGGTGGGGAGAAGCAGAGGGAGAAGGAGGAGAAGGCACGGTGGGGAGAAGCAGAGGGAGAAGGAGGAGAAGGCACGGTGGAGAGAAGAGGAGAAGGGGGAGAAGGCACGGTGGGGAGAAGCAGAGGGAGAAGGAGGAGAAGGCACGGTGGGGAGAAGCAGAGGGAGAAGGGGGAGAAGGCACGGTGGGAGAAGCAGAGGGAGAAGGGGAGAAGGCACGGTGGAGAGAAGCAGAGGGAGAAGGGGGAGAAGGGACGGTGGAGAGAAGCAGAGGGAGAAGGGGAGAAGGCACGGTGGAGAGAAGCAGAGGGAGAAGGGGAGAAGGCACGGTGGAGAGAAGCAGAGGGAGAAGGGGAGAAGGCACGGTGGGGAGAAGCAGAGGGAGAAGGGGAGAAGGGACGGTGGGGAGAAGCAGAGGGAGAAGGGGAGAAGGCACGGTGGAGAGAAGCAGAGGGAGAAGGGGAGAAGGGGAGAAGGCACGGTGGAGAGAAGCAGAGGGAGAAGGGGAGAAGGCACGGTGGAGAGAAGCAGAGGGAGAAGGGGAGAAGGCACGGTGGGGAGAAGCAGAGGGAGAAGGGGAGAAGGCACGGTGGAGAGAAGCAGAGGGAGAAGGGGAGAAGGGGAGAAGGCACGGTGGAGAGAAGCAGAGGGAGAAGGGGAGAAGGCACGGTGGGGAGAAGCAGAGGGAGAAGGGGGAGAAGGGGGAGAAGGCACGGTGGAGAGAAGCAGAGGGAGAAGGGGGAGAAGGCACGGTGGAGAGAAGAGGAGAAGGGGGAGAAGGCACGGTGCAGGCTGCTAAGATCCAGCCGGTTTTAGAGTCAAGCCCCCGCCCACCAGCCTGCTTGGTGACCATGGGCGGTTTCCTGAAACTCCTAGAACCTTAACTTTCCATGTGGACAAATAAACCAGTGGAAACACATCTAAACTATCTAGCACCCTGACTCTCACCATGGAAGCTGACCAAACGCTGCGAGCTCTCCTTTCTCTTCCTGCCCTTAGGCCCTATGTCTAGCTGGCAGGGCACCAGGAAGGGTGCAGACATGATCTGTTCGCTCAGCAAGAGTATCCTTGATAAATGGGTCTGAGGAAATGAGGTTTTAGGTCCCAAATAGACTGTGTTAATTCAGTTTCTCTTCACTATTGACTTTTCCTGTTGTTTTTTTATTTTCCCAAGAATTTGTATTTTGGGGGATTCTCTGGGGACATTTAGCTTTAGGTAGATCCTTCTAGGCTTTTATTTCAATGACTCAGATTGAATGATTAAGCAAGAATATGTGTATGAGATATGCCGGCATTGGATGAGTTGGAAACACCCTCAATCTTGCTCTCTGACCTGGCGCTTAACGGTGAAGGGGGAGGGGACGTGGCTGGTTCGCGGAGTTCGCTGAGAAGCTGAGCAAGGCAGTGGAGTCTCTTCCCACAGACAGGGAAAGTTTTTCTTAAAACATAAACATGTTCAGTGACTCTCTGAAGCCTGTCTATTAACTTTCTTTGTTTTTTCTTTCTTTCTTTCTTTATTTCTACCCTTTCTTTTTTCTTTCTTTCTTTCTTTCTTTCTTTCTTTCTTTCTTTCTTTCTTTCTTCTTTCTTTTAGAGAGAGAGACAGACAGACAGACAGGGACAGACAGACAGGAAAGGAGAGAGATAAGAAGCATTAGCTTATAGTTTTGGCACTTTAGTTGTTCATTGATTGCTTTCTCATACCGTAATTAAGAAAGAAATCCTACATTAAGATTTTACCCATGATGATGATCTGCACCATAACTTCCCTTCCACCTTTTATTCATTCACCCGTACTGGACACTTCCTGTTTTCTATCCTTCTTCCCTTCAGACCTATTTTGAAACCCTTACCAAGTATACTAGATCCCTGAGCATCCACCTTAATAAATAAAAAAAGTACTAGTCCCCCTAAAAGAGAGAATTGTTTTCAGCTATTCCTTTTATGATTCCTCCTAAATACTAAATATTGAATTGGAGAGAGAAATGAATAAAGGATCATGTCATAGGAATCGTAGTGCATAATAGGTATATTTCAAGGCAATTTTAATGTAGGGAAAATCAGAATTTCAAAATGGAACGTGTTGTGCATTTGATGAGGTGAGATGCACACAGATATTTTTTTCAGTAAGTCTTGCTCATTTTTCATTGTTACCTTTGATGTTGTTCAAGGCAGGCATGGAGATCTCTGAATTAGTGTGAAGATCTCAGAAAAATTCAACTCAAAATACCATTACCATTAATACTGCAGCAGAATTTGCCATAAAAACAAGGGAAGCTGAAATGAAAGAGATCATCTGCAAGGCAGTGCCACCAGTGCAAAGTGATCTCGTCACAATGCCAGTGTCCATTGCAAAAGGAAATACTAACTCACTGTATTCATTCCGTAACAGAACGGAACATGTGAGGGGTTCCCATCTGCCCTTTGTGCTGCTGGATAGATTAGCACAATTGATTGTTCACTGAGCTGCCGAACTGTTTATTTTAATAGCTAAATGTTGCTGCTATTCTCTGACCAGACTGCTGAAATACTGAGAGTCCACATAGCATATTATTCATTAATGACTCCTCAAAAGCAATTTCCCAATATGCCTCAGTCCTTACCCTAATTCAGAGGAACCATAAAATTTAGTCTATCAATGATTTTGACCTGTTTCAGGAGAATGTTTGCATTATTGATCACCCACCTCAAAAAGATTCCCTTGTTCTCTTTCCCGGTCAATCTGGCATAATCCCCAGCTCCCCAGCCCTGGGCAACCACTGATCTGTTTTCTGTCACTGTAGATTAGCTTCACCTTTTCAAGAGTTTAATATAAATGGAATCATATTCTTTTGTGCCTGACTTATTTTGCTTAGCATGTATTCGATATTCATTCATGTAGCTGCTAGTATACGTAGTTTTTTCTTCACAAGGACTTTTGGGTTTTTTTTGATTAGTGATAAGATGTCATAAAGACATTTACAGAAAATGTTCAGTAAGTTAATGGCCAGCTTTTTGGTAGTAGATGCACTTGTGTCTCAGTTAATAGTAAAAACTGTTCCCAGGACTTGAGTTATATACAGTGTTGCCAAATGGGAGGATATGTATATAAAGAACACAGATAAATAGAAAAGTTAGAACAAGAGTTTTGTAGTTAAATATACCTGAATTCCAGTTCAGTCTTTGCTACTCACTATTGTCATGACTTTGGAGAAGTAATTTCTAAAGTTCTGATATCTCTCCTGTGAAAGGAAAGAAATATCAGTAGTTACCTCTTGGTTGTTGTGTGTGTATGTTTCAGAGTTATGTAAAGTACATATTACCATGTATTAAATTGCTAGTAATAGCTACTTAATTATATCAATCTTCTATTATTTTGTTGGCACCATTTTTTATACTTTTTTGCTTCTTTCACAATATTTAATGCACTTTAGGGGTTTAATAACTTTTCATTAGCTTTTTATTTTTAATTTATTTATTAAGTGGGAATCAGGGAGGCAGAGAGACAGACTCCCGCATGCACCCCGAACTGGCAAGACCTCTATGGGGCGATGCTCCGCCCATCCAGGGCGTTGCTTCATTGCTCAGCAAATGAGATATTTTAGCACTTGGGGCAAAGCCATGGAGCCATATTCAGTGCCTGAGCCAACTTGCTTGAACCATTTGAGCCATGGCTGCAGAGGGGGAAGAGAGGGAAAGAGAGAAGTGAGACAAGAAGGGGTGGAAAATCAGATGGTCACTTCTCCTGTGTATCCTGACCAGGAATCAAACCCAGGATTTCCACACACTGAGCTAATGCTCTACTGCTGAGCCAACCAGCCAGGGCTTTATTGGCTTTCATTCTCAATCATTTTGATAGTCGCCTTCAGCCATTTTGGATACATTCATATACTGTTACAATATAAATATGATGAATTTTCTTTTTAAAAGTATATAATTGAAAGCCAACTGTATTTGCATGCATGGAGATTTTTACATTTCACATACATTCATAAAATACTATAGAAATTCAATGGAATACTAAAATGGATAAAGCTGTGCGGAGAAGCATTTCAATTTGTAAAGGAGGTACTCTTAAGCCATTGTTGATGCCTGTTATGTTAGAAATCATAATAACTGTTATAGAAGCTAATCCAATTCTGTGAGGGCTACGTTGTGTGACCTTAGACAAGTCACATCAATTCTCTAGGACTCAGTAGGGAAAATGAGAGATTTGGCAAGGGGCCAGGAATCCTTTCTATTAAAGCTTGGTTTCTGCTGGTGGGAGGATGGGGGAGAGGTGAAAGTCATTAAATGCAGAGTCCGTGTAAATAAAGAAAAGGCGAGTTTTACCCAGTAGACCGAGGTTTGAATCCCATTTCTGAAACGTAACTCTAAATTTATTATATCAAATTAAAGGTTTATTATTGAAAAATAAGGTTTTCATCAGCAGAAATAAAATTTTAAAGACTTTTTGAAAATTTGAAAGCTGATAAGTTCATTAAGGTAGACTGACAATGGAACAACACACACAAAAATAAGTTTCTTATATTTCAGTAACAACCAACTTGAAAGTATAATTGAGAAAGGATTCCATTTATTACATAAATTAAAAATATGAACTACTTAGCAATAAACCTAATAAGATTTATGTAAGATCTAAATGAATAAAACAAAACTTTCATAAAAAGGGAAGAAGTGGAAATGCATTGTATATCCATGAATAGAGAAAAGTCAATGTTATAAAAAGGTTAATTCTCCTAGTCAATCTAAAATTTAATGCATTTTCAATCAAAATCCAACAGAATGTTTATGGAACTTACCTGATTGTAAAACATGCCTGAGAAGTTAAAATAATCTCAAATAACCAGGATAGCTTTGAAAATTAAGAACACAGAAGTCTGGATGGGAAATTATCCTATGAAACTTCAGAATATACTAAAAACTGCAGTAATTAGAACAGTGTTGGTTTGAACCAAGAAGAGATAAACTAATGATGGAAGAGACATCCATAAAACAGACCTGTATTAAATGGAAATTTATTTTATGATAATAACTGTAATGGGGAATAGTGAACAGTGTATAAATAATTAGAAGATATTTGGCAATTCATTTGAAAATAATAATAATTAGAGCCCTATCTCACTATAAAGAAATAAATTTTACATGGGTTAGTATCATAAATGTACAAAAACTATATATAAATACTGAAGAAAATGCAAAGGAATATTTTTTAATCTTGGTGTATTCAATGCTTTCTCAAACAAAACATGGAAACCAAGACATCATAAAGGAAAGGATTGTTAAGTTTGATTACCTTGCCTACCTGCCTGGGGGTGCAGTGGATAAAGTGTTGACCTGGAACGCTGAGGTCACTGGTTGGAAACCCCAGGCTTGCCTGGTCAAGGTACATATCAGAGTTGATGCTTCCCACTCCTCCCCTCCTTTCTCTCTTTCTCTCTCTCTTTCCCTCTCTCTCTAAAAAGGAATAAATAAAATCTTAAAAAAGAGATTAAAAAATGGATTACCTCAAAATTTAAAAACTTTTGTTGACCATATGATATATTCCATGAACATAAGCAAAGGTAAGTAATAGACTGAAAACATATGTAACAATAAAGGATTAAAATCTAAAGTATATAAAGAATCCCTACAAACAAGAGTTATGAGTTAGAAAAAATGGAAAGAGAAGACAAAGAGTGGAAATAGTCCATTGACAGGAGAGGAAACATAAATAGCTAAGAAACTTGGGAAAAGATGCTCACCTCACTACCAATCAGAAATTAAAACACAAGATACCTTTCACCCAACATACTGGCATAAATGAAACTGGCATAATATTAAGTGCTGTCAATTAAAGAGCTTACTACATACAAAAGAGTGTTTTTTTCAGGTAATGGATATGACAGATATTCTATAATACATGTAGAAAATATTTTTAAAATGGTAGAGGGAAACAAATAATCCCATGTCCTGTTGCTTAAAATATAAGCCTGATGTATTGCTGGTAAGATTATACATAAATACAGCGATTCTTGGGTGGCAATTTAGTAGTAAAAGCATCTACCCTTTGACTTAGCAAGTCCATGTATCCATATTCATTTGAGAGAAATCTTTACTCATGTAAGAGGTTGTGCACTGTTTTTAATAACAATTTTACTAACTTGCAGAAACAACCTAAATATTCATCAGAAAGAAAAAACTATGCTATACAATTTTATGCAGCAGTTTAAAAGAATCAAGATAAAGTATATTTACTCACCTAGAAAGACCTCTAAAATATATTGAGAACATGAGGTTGCAAAGCTATATGGATAACATGGTATTATTTATAATAAACACAAAAGTATGTATGCATATATGGAAAATACATGCATACTGTTAACAGTGGCTAGTTTAGGGAAGAAATAGGATGAAGGATGGCCAAGTGGCACCTTGTCTTTCTTGTAGAGTTTAGATTCTGTGAGAATTTATTCATCTATTACTTACATCGTTGAAAATGCATTATTTAAAATAAAGGTAAATTAAGATAACAATACCAATCAATGGTAGGAAATGTTACAAATATTGAGAATAATATGTGGACCTACCATATGACACAGGCAAGCACATTCATTCATTTATAATGATAGATATCTGAGAACGTGTGATATGTATGTTTCATAGGGACTCTTGAAACAACACACACACATACTGCAATGGGCATTCTAGATCTTCAAATACTAAGCTATCTATCCTCAGTTGAATCTTGCAGTGGAAAGTAGTGAGGGAGGGGAAGAATAGAAATGTTTCAGAATACTCACTGAAGGGGAGAGAAGGAAGAGAGAAGGGGGAGGTAGAGATATTTTTTAAGTCTTCACTTATGAGGCTATGTTAGGATAATGAAAAGATTGAGGAAACATTGTGTCTCGGTGGGGAAAAGAGTATCATGTTTTCTCAAAATGTGAGAGGGAGATATGTATAATATAAGGCAGAATAACACTAGAACATTTTGAGTTAACAAGGGGAAAATAAAACTAATAGTAATTTTAAACAATAAAAGTATTGAATTGGAAAGAAACAAAAGAAGAATATATTATAAGAGATCTGAAGTAAGATGGAAGAAAAGAAATTAAGTGTATCAATATGACATACAATGAATACGTTGGGAAGGGAAATAGGATCAGATAGCTGCTCTAAAGCTGCCTCAGAGATTGTTGGATTCCCTTAGATAGTAACACCCAGTGGTAAGCTGTTTAATGAAAAAATATTTGTAGTGATAAAGGAAGGGCCAAATAAATGAATGTATAAAGACACCTGAAAAATGAAAACATAAAGAAATCAAGCATGGAGGAATTACAACAGATAAAGTAAAATTTTTAAGGAAAAGTCTTAAACAGTTAATAAGGGGCATTAGGTAATAAAATATACCATATCTCATAGCAGTTATATGTGAAAAATAACTCAAATGCAAAAACAAAATTTTTAAAAATACTATTATAGAAACTGACTTCAGAACACAAAGACATGGATTCTTTCAGAATTGGGCAACTTTGATAGACTAATAATAGATACAACATAAAGAAACAAACACATAATCAATGCTCCTGATATAAAAACTATATACAAAACCTTACATTGTTTTAATAAGGAATATCCATTATTTTCGTATGTCTATGGAACATTTGTAAGAATTTTATGTCTTAGCCATACAGAAAACCTCAATGAAATAAAACATGTTCTTTTTACAGGCTGATTCTCTAAAGCTAAGCTAACAAAATTATAAATAAATAATTTAAAAGTGATTTTAAAACATATTGCTACTTGGAAATTATAAAATAGACTTCTGGACAATCTTTGGATCAAAGGTGATATAAAACATGGTGTTGTGACCTGTGGGGCTGTGTAAAGAAATACGCTCATACCAAAATCTATGAGACATGACAGAAGCAGAAAATGTGTGTGGAACAGAGAAAAAATAGAAATTGTATATTTTGAAATGACTTTAATAATTAGAAAACAAGGAAAAATAATAAAGTGACTTAATCCTCTTTTCAATAAATCAGGAAAAGGACAGAAAAATAAACCAAAGGAAATTACAAAGCAGCAATAACAAACATAAAAGCTTAAATTAATAAAAAGAACGTATATGTGTGTGATTTAGTATGTGCATTGCATTAATTACCAATAAAATTGTTAAAATTGTCATTTAACCAAATAAAGAAATAAAGAGGAGAGCTGACTGAACTTTATTAAAATGGGGGGAGGGGAGTTACAGATACAAGAAAGAAGAATATCGTTAACAAAAAAATCAAGTCTGCAACAACATATTTGAAATAAAATATTGCTTAGCAAAATAGAAACTGAAAAATAAAGTGAACAGCAAAAGAGATTGGAAAGATAATTAAAGATCTACCACTGAAAAAGCTCTCAGGAGCAGATGGGCTTGCAGCTGAGCTTTACTTAAACTTTTAAAAAGCTCGTAAATCCAATATTATTTAATTCATATCAGACCATATGAAGAGAAAATCATCATAACTTTAATACCCAAATAAGGTAAAGATAGTACACATATGAAAACTATAGACAAATACAATTTATGAATTTAGATGCACCCATTATAAAGAAAATATCAGCAAACAGAATGAAGAATTGTCTTTAAAACTACACTATGACCAAATGACTTATTCCAGAAATGCCAGGGTGGTTTAATAACAGGAAGTATGTCAACATAATGCTTTAACAATCTCAACAAATTAAAGTAGAAAACCACATAACCACGACAAAAGATTATGAAAGCTAAATACCCAATCCCAGTGAAAATTTTCTAAGTAAAATGGAGTAGATGGAAACAAATTAAATATAATAGATAAAAAATTTTAAAGCATCAAATATATGGCAAACAAAAAGCATAGAAATCATTTCAAAGTCTGAAAAAAATAACAATGCCTGATATCACCATTATTATCCTATATTGTATGGGAGGTTCCAGTAAGTGTAGTAAGACATGAAAATCAATGTCAGGTATAAACTTTAGAAGAGTAAAACTACCAATAGCTCCTTTACTAATTTATAAGTACATACCTGTACTTAAAAATCACCTCTAATTAGAAAAACTAGTATAAAAATGGTAAACTTATTTAATTAAAGCTAAATATGATAAAAATTAATAGCTCTTGCCTGTTCCTACAATAATCACCTAGAAATGGAAAGAGGAAATGAATATATTTTACAGTCAGGACTGAGGGTATAAAATATTTAAGAAGAAATTTTAAAAGAAATGCACTGAACCACATGATAAAATCCACACCAAAAATTAGATTTAGATTAAATTATTCTAACATGGTTTTAGAAGAATAATGCCTAATGAGGAAAAGTTTAATAAAAGTGTGAAAAAGAAGAACAGTCAGGAGAACCTGTTTTACGAGCTACCAGAGCACAGTGTAAAGGTTCTGTATTTAAAATCAACATGGGAACTGACGAACAGACCAAGGGGACAAAGTACAAAATTCAGAAGTAGATCTTAGTGTAGATGAAAATCTAATATATGCTAAAGTCAGCATTGCAATTCTATGCATGAGGGGAGGATTATTACTACTAATTAGTTTATATCTGGAAAAAATAGGTTTCTAGATATAATTGGTTATCTTATGCCATAAAAATAAAATTCTGGATAGGTTAAAAGATTGAAATGTAAAGAAAATGATAGATATTACAAAATAATATGGAATACCACATCTATATATAATCAAGTAGCTATTGGCATATAGACAGATCAGGGGAACAAAATACAAGACTCGGAAATAGATCTTAATATATATGAAAATCTAAAAAAAGTATATATGAAAATCTGAAAAGAAAGGTGAATATATTTGATTCTATATAGATTTTAAAACTTCGGTTAAAAATATTAAGAAAGAACATAGACAATAGATTCAGAAAAAAATATTTGTAAAGCAGAACATAAATGTTTATAATAAACAAAGTGTTCTTTCACATTGACAAGAAAAGGACATATAAGATACTAGATAACTAAGCAAATATTTGGGAAGACAGTAACAGAAGTACAAATCCAAATGACTGACAAACATTTTAAAAGATGCTTGCCCTGGCCAGATACCTCAGTTGTTTAAAGCAGTGGCCCCCAACCTTTTTTGGGCCACAGACCGGTTTAATGTCAGAATATATTTTCACGGACCAGCCTTTAGGGTGGGATGGATAAATGCACAAAATAACATTATTCATCCAGGGTAAAAACTGTGGTATTTTTAAATATAATTGTCGAACTTATGAGACAGGCGTCAAGAGTGAGTCTTAGGCCCTGGCTGGTTGGCTCAGCAGTAGAGCGTCGGCCTGGCGTGTGGGGGACCCGGGTTCGATTCCCGGCCAGGGCACATAGGAGAAGCACCCATTTGCTTCTCCACCCCCCCTCCTTCCTCTCTGTCTCTCTCTTCCCCTCCCGCAGCCAAGGCTCCATTGGAGCAAAGATGGCCCGGGCACTGGGGATGGCTCCTTGGCCTCTGCCCCAGGCGCTAGAGTGGCTCTGGTCGAACAGAGCAACGCCCTGGAGGGGCAGAGCATCGCCCCCTGGTGGGCAGAGCGTCACCCCTGGTGGGCGTGCCGGGTGGATCCCGGTCGGGCGCATGCGGGAGTCTGTCTGACTGTCTCTCCCCGTTTCCAGCTTCAGAAAAACAAACAACAACAACAAAAAAAAAAAAACCACACAAAAACAAACAAAAAAAAAGAGTGAGTCTTAGACGGATGTAACAGAGGGAATCTGGTCATTTTTTAAAAATAAAACATCGTTCAGACTTAAATATAAATAAAACGGAAATAATGTAAGTTATTTATTGTTTCTCTGCGGACCGGTACCAAATGGCCCACGGACCAGTACCGGTCTGTGGCCCGAGGGTTGGGGACCACTGGTTTAAAGCATCGTTCCAAAGTGCAATCAGTGGTTGTCAGTTTGATCCCCAGTCGACACATAGAGAAACAGATTGATGTTCCTGTCTCTCTCTTTCTCTCCCTCTCTTGCTACAATCAAGAAATAAAATTTAATAAAATATGCTCAAAGTCATTAGTATTCAGGGGAATGAAAATTTCCATAACAATTAGATATCCTTTATTAGAAATAAAAAATTATTAGAAATAATTAAGAAGGGAAGTGATATTTATTACTGTTATAAATACCATGGAGAGAGTACTTCCCTGTATGTGAGGTGTTATACTTTTTGGAAAGCTAGTGAGCAATATCTATTAAAATTAAAAATACTTCTTTTCCAGCCAGCATTCCTAATCCCAGGACTCGGCGCCACTGAAATAAACTGCCACTCTGTTCTCTGTTTCTATGAGATTTTTTTTTTTTAGATTCCACATATGTGTGAGATCATATAGCATTTGTCTTTCTCTGTCCGATTTACTTCATTTTAGCATAATGGCCTCCAGGGCCATTCAAGTTTATACATGATAGGATTCCCCTCCTTTTATGGCTGAATAATATTCCATTGCATACATATCCCAAGTTTGCTTTATCCATTTATCCATTGATGGACTATTGTTGGCAACGTTGTTTCCATGTCTTGGCTATTGTAAACAACGATGGAAAGAACGTTGGAGTGTAGATCTCTCTTTGAGACAACAATTTCATTTCCTTCCAATGTGTACCCAGAAACAGAAACGCTGTATCATATGGTAGTTTTAATTTTTTGAGGCACCTTTATGCAGTTTCCTTGTGGCTGCACTAATTTAGATTCCCATGAACAGTGCACAGGGTTTGCTTTTCTCCACATTTTCTCAAGCACTTGTTAATTCTTATCTCTTTGGTAATAGCCATTCTAACAAGTGTGAAATGATATTTCATTGTGGTTTCAATTTGCATTTCCCTATTAACTGGTGATGTTGAGTAACTTTCACATACCTGTTAGCGATCTATATGGGAAAGTGTCTGTTCAGTACTTTTAACCAGATTGGTTTTTGTTTCTTTTTTCTGCTATTGAGTTGTTTGAGTCTTTATGTATTTTGGATGCTTAAACCCTTATCAGATACATGGTTTGCATATATTTTCTCCCATTTTGTAGGTTACCTTTCATTTTGTTGTGTGTATATTAGAAGAGTGTCGTGTCTGATGTACAGTAAGCAATTTATAAACTATAACTGTGATTATTATTCCAAAAACTGGTCCAAGTATCAAGGAGAAACCTGGTAGTAGAAATTAGGCCCATGAGGTAGAGAAAGATGGGATGGGAGACTTCTGTTTTTGTTTTTATTATAAAGCATTATGTAACACTTGATTCTAAAACTTTCATGTATTTTACTTGCATACGGTAAAATTAATTGACATGAAATGAACTGGCAGCTAAAGATTCAAAGGGAAACTAGGAGAATAGGGCTTTGATGAGTGTAACTACTTGAGTGAAAATTGGAATGAAGGAAAATGAATCAGTCTACTAAAGGTAGAGAAATGAAAAAATCAACACCAACTTCCCCAACAAAGGAAGGATTTAAACAAGTTGATATAAGAGAAAAGAGTAAAAATGCAAGTAAGTAACACTAAGAATTAGAAAATGGTGTGAACTAAAGATAAGGAGAGTTTTATACCAGTAAAACTGAACGTATAATGTTCTAAGGAAAATAAATTACTGCAGGGAAGGTAGGAAACCTTAGCCGACCAGCCACCACAGAGCAAAGCTTCAAGGCAAAGCTTCTTCTTGTCCCTAAACCAAGCGGCAGACAGTGTCACAAGAGTATACTATGCATTCTTTTCAACACAGGTCATTTTTTTTCATTATTTCAACTATTTCAAATGGAAAGTTTCCCAAATTATTTTACAAAGTTAACCCAGACACTGTCACTTGACAAGCAGATCCCACATGAACACAAAGGATAAGTCTCTAATTCATGGACTGCAGGAAAAATTTCAAGTCTAAACATTGGCAAATAACACACCATGGAGACTTCTCTTTCATTCCAAGACAATCCTTCCCTATGAAACTGTTACTGTGAACAACAAAACTGTCACCAAAGCAAGGCAGCATGACTCCACTGCTAACCACAGCTAAGACTCAGTGATTGCCCAGGTTTTCTTTGCCTGATGATCTGGGAGGAGAAAGGGGTTTTCGACCTGCCTCTGATGGGGTGAAGTTCACAGAGAAGTGTGACTTGTGTTGAGAGGCAGGACTTAATACAGTCTTTATCTGGCTTTTAGTTCTAGTTTGCTGCTACTGCCAGCACCATTCTGTTTCTCCACTTCCACTGATGCTCACTTCCCTCAAGTGGCTCTTACAGTGATGGCAAACAGTGACCATCTTGGAAAGATGTGTTCATAGCCTAATGAGCACATTGGTAAAATATGTATGTTTCTATATTCACGGGGAGAGGAGGGTGAAGACTAAACCAGCTCCCTTTAATCAATAGAACTTTATGTCACATGTTTCAAAAAGTTAATAATGAACTAAAAGCAAGACAAAACAGAATGGCTTGATGTTTACGCCCTTGAAAAATCACCATGAAATCTTTAGAGATGTTTATGTCCATTTCTTTTTTTGCTCTTATCAAATTCTGCGGGACTCCTTGTTTCAAATATATATATAGGACTTCTTTTCAAATATACATTTTTTTCTTTCAAATTTAAACACTTGTGAGTAAATGACCTATCCTTTTATGTATATCACAGAGCAGTTCTGGGAACAGGTGACAAATGGTGGGAGAGAGTGTCTTGAGAATACTCAGTGTTTGAGAAAGCCTTGTCATCATGCTGCAGGAAGGAGTTGGGACGTGAAGTCCCCAGCCCCTAACTTCGGAACACTCTCCTTTCTTCCTGCAATGGGGACCTTACAAACATCAATGTATTGTTTTCAAAAATCTAAGTATATATGAAAAGTTAATTATTGCGAAGCAAAATTTATTCCATGGTACAAAGAAGTAGAAAAAATGAATTCCATTAATATAATCCTCTACATTAAGTAAGTAAAGAAAAAATTCATATGATCCTCTTTATGACTGCCAGAAATTACATTTCATTACCTAGTTAAAAAGAAAATAATACCTTAGCAGCGGCTAGAAGCTGCCTGATGATAGTTTTCTATTAGAATCCTACATTAGGTATCATTTTCAATTTGAAGTGTCAAAGACTTTCACTTAAAATAAAAATACAAATTTGCTATGTAATATATATTAAATATATTAAAATATGTTTATTTTAATATACTGATCAATCCAAAATGAAATAAGTGGCATATATATTGGAAAGATAGACACATTTCTGAATAACGTGATCAAAGAAGTCTAAGAGGCCCTGGCCGGTTGGCTCAGCGGTAGAGTGTCGGCCTGGCGTGCAGGGGACCCGGGTTCGATTGCCGGTCAGGGCATATAGGAGAAGCGCCCATTTGCTTCTCCACCCCCCCTCCTTCCTCTCTGTCCCTCTCTTCCCCTCCCGCAGCCAAGGCTCCATTGGAGCAAAGATGGCCCGGGCGCTGGGGATGGCTCTGTGGCCTCTGCCCCAGGCGCTAGAGTGGCTCTGGTCGCAGCAGAGCGATGCCCTGGAGGGGCAGAGCATCGCCCCCTGGTGGGCAGAGCATCGCCCCTGGTGGGCGTGCCGGGTGGATCCCGGTCGGGCGCATGCGGGAGTCTGTCTGACTGCCTCTCCCCGTTTCCAGCTTCAGAAAAAATACAAAAAAAAAAAATTAAAAATTAAAAAAAAAATTTAAAAGAAGTCTAAGAATGTTATCAGAAAAACTTTTTAAACAATTAAGAAAATTTTTCAATGTGTAATATGAAAGTATAAAAAATCTATGCCATTTTATGTATCAGTAATAACTAATTAGAAGATTAATAGGAAAAATCCATTAATAGTAACAACAATAAAAGCCATAAAATACCTGTATATGATTCCGTTTCAGAGCTTTATAAATCAGGCAAACTATATATGTCAGGCAAACTATGAAATTGTAAAGGACAGTAAAAGATATATAATATAGAAGGGATACAATTTCATGGGTGGGAAGATTCTACAATGTAAAGATAATATTAACTTCCCAAATTGATGGAAATGCAATCAAATCCTATTAGGCTATTTTATGGACATGGACAAGAACTGAAATATTTTGAAAAAGATAATATGAAGAGGGCACTTGCCTACCAAATTTCAAAACAAATTAATACTGTGATATTAGCTCACAAATTGAACAGTGAAATCAACAAAATGTTTCCAGAAATAAGGTTTAAATGGAAGTTTTGTTTATGATAGAGATATTTTAAATCAATAGAGGAAATAATATACATGCATCAATATATTTTAAAAAATAGTTTATAGCCTTAACTCATAGCACAACCAGAAATAAATTTCATATGGATTAAAGTATTAAATATAAAAATATATAGGAGAATGGTTTTATAATCTTTTGATAGGTAAGTCAGAAAAAGTAAACAAATGGGACTACAGCTATGCAAAAGATATCATTATCAAAATAAAAAGAAAACCCACTTTATGGGAGAACATATTCACCCATAATTTGATACAGTGTTAATAACCAAATTTTATTTTTAAAAAACTTATAAAATTCAACACCAAGAAGACAAACAATACAACTAAAAAGTGGGTAAAGGATCTGAATAGACACTTTTCAAAGAGGACATACAGATGGCCAATAGGGATATGAAGAAATGCTCAACATCACTAATCATCAGAGAGACGCAAATTAAAACCACAATGAGATATTACCACATACCTGTCAGAATGGCTATCATCAACAAATCAACAAATAACAAGTGCTGGAGAGGATGTGGAGAAAAGGGAACCCTCCTGCACTGCTGGTGGGAATGCAGACTGGTGCAGCCACTGTGGAAAACAATATGGAGTTTTCTCAAAAAATTAAAAGTGGATCTGCCTTTTGACCCAGTCCCACTTCTAGGAATATAGACTAAGAATCCCAAAACATTAATTCAAAAGAAGAAATTCACCCTCATGTTTATGGCAGCATTGTTTACAATAGCCAAGATCTGGAAACAGCCCAAGTGTCCGTCATTAGACGAGTGGCTAAAAAAATAAAGTTTTAGAAAAGAAAGAAAATCCAGAAACCAGAGGAGATGACCGGTATATTAAATGCAAATCCAAACCAACCAAATAAAAGCAAACGTTATTGCAGAAGACATCGTAAAGTTTAGAGACCAAAGACTGGAAAGTGTCTCCAGTATTAATATTTTTACTATATCAAGAGGCCCTATAATTCAGTAACCTCATTTGGTCATTTTTCTAAATGACCAAAACCTTTGGAGAAGGAAAGTTCTCTGCAAAGATTCAAAGTAAACATTTCCATGGAAAATTTGTTTCATAGGAAAAAACAAACAGATACTAAATGAATAATCCAGTGTATTAGTAATAAGTAATCAGATAAATGGTACAGAGTTCCAAAATATTCTGTTAAAAAAAATTTTGTTACAGTTTTCAAGAACAAGATATATACAGTGGTACCTGGTGATATGAGTTTAATTTGTTCTGTAACCGAGCTCGTAAGTCAGTCAACTTGTATATCAAACAAATTTCTCCTATTTAAAATAACTGAAATAGATTTAATCCATTCCAGCCCTGTGAAACATCCCCAAACCATCCTAAATTATGAAAAAAGACATGTTTTTAATTAAGAAACACACATGTATACTTACCAATGCATAACAAAATATATGAAATAAAAGAAAAAAGTGTCATTTAGTACAAATATTGATCGACTTATGACCTATGCAACATATGCCCATTCGACTTTACAACCACAATCCCTAGCCATGACTGCTCCACGTCTGGCAGCGCAAGCGTTGCCCAGCTGGGCATATGACAGTGTGGACCAGCTTCCAGCAGCACTACCATCTCCGCGTGCACTTTGTCAACTGTTATCCTAGACTTGGTACAGCAATTTGTGTTTTGTGTCTTGGATATTTTTCATCAAACCCCTCCCAAGATGTCTACTAAGAGGAAATTGTCTTTGCAAATATTAAACCAGTTATACTGGTAATGCAGTGTTTTACTTAAACCTGACGAATGTAAAAATAAGAAACAAAATGGTGCAAAGATGATACAAATGGCATAAAATGAACAAAGAAAATTATGATATATAACATTAATGAAAGAAAATTATGATAAAATATGACTTAAAGATTTTTATAACATCATTTCACAGTACTGTACATATAGCCTACTCAATTTACGACCAAATCGTGTTATGACCTGTCTGTCAGAACCAACTGTGGTCGTATGTCGAGCACTAGCTGTACTGTATTCTTACCTTGGAGACAGACGAGTGCGGCTAATGGAGGTGAATGGAGGAGGAGGAGGGAGAAAGGGATGCAGGCACTGTAGACACGTAAACTAAAACTGAACACTAAAACAGCACTTTCTTAACACTAAATGTAAACTAAAACTGCACTTTCTTTACTTAAAATGAAACCACAAAAACTTAATTGTAGAAAAATGCACTTTCTTAACTTAAGCTTAACCTAAGCTTAACATTACATATTTTTCATTTAATCATCACCTGTTTTTGCCTTTTTGGCTATACTTTTGGCACTTTCACTTGCAGGATTTTTGAATAAAAATCTATCCAAAGAGGTTTGCTTTTGCCTGCCTTTTAAAATGTTATGGAAATGTGACAAACAAGTGTCATTAAAAAGTGCTGAAGCAGGATCAGTTGAAACTTTTTCTGGGTGTTTCTTTTCAATGAAACTTGAAAGCTTCTCCCACATTGCCAGCATGTCTTTAATTTCACTTGTAGAAATCACTTCCTCTAACTTTACTCCTCCTCACTACTAATCTCTGCAGAAGCTCCATATGTTGCATCATCTGTAGCTCCTTCAACTCCTCTGCTGAGAGTTCCTCCTCATGTTCCTCAACG
Organism: Saccopteryx leptura; assembly: GCF_036850995.1. Taxonomy (NCBI): domain Eukaryota; kingdom Metazoa; phylum Chordata; class Mammalia; order Chiroptera; family Emballonuridae; genus Saccopteryx; species Saccopteryx leptura. The sequence goes on along the minus strand of NC_089509.1, from coordinate 15,629,569 downwards.
AGCTCATTTACATCACCCTCATCTACCTCCAGACTCATCAACTTTCCGAGGGACACAATCTCCTCCAATGCTTCTACCTCGGTCTCGGTCTCTGGTTCTAAGTCCCTGTCTGCAACAACATCAGGCCATAACTTTTTCCATGCCAAGTTCAAGGTTCTTCTTTCTTCTTGTAACCTCTTGCCATGCCAAGTCAATAATGCGTAAACATATCATGATGTTGTAGTGATCTTTCCAAATCTCTCGAAGGATTAGATTTGTATTGTCAGTCACCTCAAAGCAGCGGTGGAACAAGTGCTTTGTGTAAAGCTTTTTAAAGTTGGAAATGACCTGCTGATCCATAGGTTGCAAGATTGAAGTCATGTTGGGTGGGAGGTAGAGGACTTTCACGATTTTGAACTCATCGAGAATGTCATCTTCAAGACAAGGTGGGTGGGCTGGAGCATTTTCAAGAATTAGTAATGTTTTCATCAGGACTTTATTTTCTTGAAGATATTTCTTCACTTCAGGACCAAAGACTAGATTTACCCATTCAATAAAAAACTGCCGTATAACCCATGCTCTAGCATTGGCGCGCCACATAACCTGCAGTTTTTCTGTAAGAAGCTTATGAGTCTTAAAGGCTCGAGGATTTTTGGAATGATACACTAGCAGTGGCTTTACTTTACAGTCACCGCTAGCATTTGCACACAATGCAAGGGTCAGATGGTCCTTCATGGGTTTATGGCCTGGCAGCTTCTTCTCCTCTGCGGTGATGAAAGTCCTCCGAGGCATTTTTTTCCAAAACAATCCTGTTTCGTCACAGTTGAACACTTGTTGGGGGATGTAGCCTTCCTTTGTGATAAGCGCAGCAAAACGTGCGATGTACTCCTCAGCTGCCTTAACATCAGCACTCCCAGCTTCACCATGCCTCACCACCGAGTGGATGCCGGATCTCTTCTTGAAATTTTCAAACCAGCTGTGACTTGCCTTAAATGTATCTTCTGCTTCCTCTTTTGAGGTTGATGGTTCTTTCTTCTTCAAGTCACCGTAAGTAATATGTGCCTTTTCGCATAATACATCTCCGTCACTGTATCTCCTGCCAGCTCTTTCTCTTTCACCCACACCAGCAGAAGCTTCTCCATTTCTTCATGGATATTTGTCCTTAATTGAGTCAGAATTGTAGTTCCTTTCACTGGATTTGCGCTTTTGATGGCATCCTTTTGTTTAAGGATGGTACAAATTGTAGATGTATTACGGTCATACAGCCTTGCCAGTTCAATCACTCGTACACCACACTCATGTTTTTCTATTTTTTCTTGCTTTACTTCTATTGACATCATTCTCTTCTTCTCACCATTGTCCTTTACACTCACTTTCTTCGGCCCCATGATAGCACACACAAAAAATTAGTAAAAAATGCAAAAATGATGCAAAAACAAGTACAGTGCATGAGATTCGACTTGATTCTGCGGGTAACACGTGAGAAAGAACCAGATGCTGGTGTTGTGCTGCCGATACTGGACCCGTGCGCCAACGCGCCAACTAGCGGCAGCTTCCGGAATCATGACTCCTATCTCGGAATTTTGCTCGGATCTCAAACAAAAATATGGACCGAGTCGCAGCTCATATCTTAAAAAAAAAAAAAAAAAATTGTATGTGGTCTGCTTATATCTCAAGGTAGCACTGTACCATGAAATGAGGAGGCTGCACAGGGAGCATTAGGGTTGATCAGGCAGAGGGAGAGGAGGCAGGGGAAAACATGGGCATGATTTTTCATGGTTTATTTTGTAAGGAACTGGTAAGGTATCGTAAGCAGGCTTAGGATGGCTGATTTGAATAATTTCAGTAGGTTTGGGTGTAGCTTTTCACAGTTTCAGCTACTCATGGTCAGTGATGGTCCAAAAATATTAAATGGAAGATTCCATAAATAAGCAATTCATGTTTTAAGTTGCTTGCCTTTCTGAGTAGTAAGGTGAAATCTCTCGTGTTGTCAAGCCCAGGCTGTGAATCATTCCTTTGTCCAGAATATCCATACTGTTGGTGCTCCCTGCCCCTCAGTCCCTTAGTGGCCATCTTGGTTATCAAATTGCTGTGGCACTACAGTGCTTGTGTTCAAGTCACCCTAACACCACATCATAGTGCCTACATCACTCCCCTCCCCTCATCTCATCATAGGCTCTGGGTCATCTCACATCTCACAAGAAGGGTGGGTACAGTATAATAAGATATTTAATAAAATATTTTGAGAGAGAGACTATATTCACATAACTTTTATTACAATATGTTATTATTATTGCTCTATTTTGTTATTAGTCATTGCTGTCCATCTCTGACTGTGCCTAACTGATAAATTAACATTTATCATAGATACATATATATATAGGAGAAAGCACATTGTGTGTGTGTATATATATATATATATATATATATATATATATATATATATATATATAGTAAGAACACAATTTTATATTTTATATTTTTTAAAATTAAAAAACCATCGAATACTACTTATCGTCTTTGTATTCTGTTGATTTTATTCTTCTAACACTGAACAACTTTAGGAAGTGATTGATCAGATGATAAATGTATACACTTGTCAGCCCAGTGAGAGAAAAGTTGCTTTGAATTGTTTTCACTTCTGCTGGGAGCAACATTAAGATACATTGAGGTACTCAGTAGACGGTTTGAATACACTCATCGGTGCTATTACCTCTGTGGTGTGATTTAGGGAGTGACTCAGTCCCCCCAAATATTCCTCTATTTGTTGTTGGCCACAGAGCGCACCCTCCACGTTGGTTCTTTGTTCCTTGGATAGAGATGCTGTTCAGTCTCCTGGGTTCCTGGTGCACTGCAAGGGGGAAATTGCATGCCATTATCTGTCCCTAGCTTCTGAGCATAAGTACCAGCCACGCCAATAAGCCAATTTAATCTCCCAGCTTCCCTTCAAAAAGCAAACAAAACAAAACAAAACTGGGTGTCCTCACTTACAAGAACTTACTGTCGTTTCTCTTTCTTTCTTTTTTTTTTTTTTTACTTCTCTGCATCTGGTTGAAGATAATTTTTAAAACTTGGAAAGGTGTTGAAAAGAGTCAAGTGGGAATGGATTTTTTTATAAATCTGGGGTGGAAGAATGAAGGGCGCTGAAAAGAAGTGAAACTCAGACATCAGAAAGGCGCTTCCCTTCTGCTGGGAGAAGGGAGCAAGCCTGCTTGTGGGAGAAGAGCAGAAAGCCTGGGCTGCATCTGTAATGTCTTTGGGCTGCTGTAGGAACCAGGACCTGAAAGCCAACATCACTAGTCATAAAATCGGAAAATTTGGCCTGCGTACCAGATGGAATAAGTAAATGCCTGTTGTGTATCAATAGCCACAGGGCAAATGTAATGATATATGTGTGTGCTACTGGAATCATACACTGGAGAGATTGGGGAAGTTTTTCCTGATACTGTTCTCCTCTGAGGTCCCTGTGCCAGCAGCCTCAGAGTCCCCTGGCAACATGCTAGGAATGCAAGTTCCCAGGTTCCCTATAGACTAAGTCAGAGAGCCAGGAGGGCCCAGCGATCTGGGTTTCCTCCAGCCCCCAGTGGTTCTGATGCACACTGTAGGTGGAGAACTCCTACACCAGATCAGGGGTCAGAACACGGCTTTTCTGTAAAGGGACAGGTAGTAAGTATTTTAGTCTTTGAAGGCTGTATGGTATCAGAACTACTCCCTCTGCCATAGTAGGCTAGAGCAGCTGTAGGTACCATATAAATGAGTGAGTGTTGCTGGTTCTTTAAAATTGTATCTATAAAAACAGGGATTTGGCCTATAGGCTGTGGTTTACAAACCCCTGTTCTTGATAATAACAGCCATTCCTTGTTATCTCTTATGGAACTAGGATGATGCTTTTTATATATTCTTTCATTTATTTCCCCAGTATACCATTAGGTGGGTGTTCCTGACCTCACCTTATAGACAATGAAATGAGCTTCATACCTTCCCAAAGGCATTCCAGAATTCCAGTTAGCAAGCTGGAATCCAAGCCTCATTTTACTGTGAAGACCATGGTGTTTACTTTGATGTTGACACCAAATATTAGACAATATTAGTAATATTAATAATTGTAGTAAAATGTAACCAACATTTTCTTCATTCAATGAGCTGACTTTATTGTTTTAATAAAAATATTCATAAATGCTTTTCTCTAGTTTTTGTTCCCTCAGTCACCATCCCCCATTTTTTCTGTAAGACATGAAGGCTCTCGGTTATGTTGAGATGACACAACCCTCCTGGACTCCAACGTGAGAGGACAGACCTGCCTTTCGGAGTGCTCCCAGACCAGGCCTGCCCGGCATCCGCATGGGGCTCCAAAAGGCATTGGGGAATGGGGCATCTCAGGCAGGCCCCTCAGGGAAAGTGGAGCAGGAGAACACTGACAGGAACACTACTTCCCAGTCTTGCCATGCACATGAACCAGCAATCACCTGTGGGCAGGAGGGCTCACCTCTAAGAGATGGTTGCCTGCTGGGACTGGATCACATTCATATGCCGTGCACTGTAAGGTGACCTGGGGTGGTGACTATTTATTGTCACTCCCTGTGCCTCACACAGCTGAAAGCACTACCTTCAGCCTATCCTTCCATTCTCATAGGGAACCATTTCTATGTTACAAATGACAAATAAAATAACATAGTGGATAGATCCCACAGCTTGGAACTGAACTTGAGTCTGACTTCAAAGGGACTGTTTCAACTATTATATCATAGTGTTTTCCCTGTGAACCAGAAATAGGGGCAGGGGCAACCTTGGACCATGCCCCGCTTTGTAAAACCCAAGTGACAGCTCCGTTAAATCTCAGAAACAAAGCTGAGCTGCATTTACCTGTCTTTCTGAGAAGCCCCTATTCAAAAACAAAAATCAGAAAGCGGGTCAACGCAAAAGTCAGAGAATCCTATGAACCATTTAGTCTGATCATCACTGCTTCTCATTGAATCATTCTGCACAGCACAGAGGTTAAGCACACACACCCTGGGGCCAAACTCTCTAGGTTTTATCTTGAGCAAGTTATTTTACCTTTCTCTGCCTGTTCCTTCGTCTGTAAATGTGGTTAAAAACCATGCCCACCTCGTAAGGAAGTTGTGAGGATTGAAATTACGCATGAGGGCCTGGGCCAAGCCTGACACACAGTAGCTGCACAGTTTACTGATGCAATTACAGTTATTTTTACATGACTGTACCAGCACACTCTGTCTGAACCAGACTGGCAGACATCTGGATAGTTATTTGACACCCTTTTTATGTGGTCTTCCATGAGTACATGACGAGCCGTCACCAGGTTATCAGCACCTGTGGGAGCACCTGCAGTGCACATTTGCCCCTAAGTACAAGCTCCTCTCTCTGCTGGCCTCTGCTTTTGTCGAGACCATCCCCAGCTTGCACAGTGCCCACTGCAGGATAGTGCTGACGAAGGCTTTGTCGGACAAAGCTGAACTGAACTCAGCTCTCAGCTGCTAGGGGATCTCCCACTTTCTTTTTTATTCCTTGCTGCTCTTCCCTCTTGTTGTCTCCACCTGCTTGATCACAGATTTGCCACAAGCCTGGCTTATGGGCCCAAGTTTCATTAAGGTACTCTCAAAGAGCAGTAGTTCCGAGTGGGGGGGTGCTATACCTTGGAAAGGGAGTACTTGGGCCATATTGTTGTTTATACAATGTTGGGAAGCACTGCTGACGTTTCTGGCCCGGAGGCAAGGATGCCAGACCTGGTCTCTTGCATCTCACTGCCTCGTAGGCCCTGCGAGGCCTTCGTGTGCGCTCGTGAGTATCAGAGCAGAGACTTGGACTCCGTCTTACATAGAAACTCAAAGTACTCTTGATGTGGTTTTAACAGAAGCTGAATTTTCTCAGAATTACTCAAGAGAAAAATTGAACTTTGTTTTATTTATAATTTTAGCAAGAATTGACTGCTATTTAAGAAAAGCACATTTTTTTTTATGACAGAAACAGAGAGAAAGAGTCAGATAAAGACTGACAGGAAGGGAGAGAGAAAGCATCAATTCTTTGTTGCGACACCTTAGTTGTTCATTGATTGCTTTCTCATATGTGCCTTGCCTGGGGGGCTACAGCAAACCGAGTGACCCCTTGCTCAAGCCAGAGACCCCGCACTCAAGCTGGCGACCTTGGGGTTTGGAACCTGGGTCCTCTGTGTCCCAGTCCAATGTTCTATACACTGCACCACCACCTGGTCAGGCAGAAAGATGCATCTTGATTGCATGGGCACTTGACGTATTTGAGTCACCAGCACAAGAAACCTGTAGGAGTCTGTATGTATAGCTGCTGCTTTGGCGGCACTTCCACTCTGCAGGCATCTGACCACTTCGTTATACCCAGGGCCAACCTTTTAATAAAGCAAGGCTTTCAAGAGATAGCAGTCAGCCCTGCCATACTCATTCTTTTCTGCGCAATAGGTTATACTGCCTATGAATAGCATTTGGTAAACAGTAAATTAGAATTTAAAAAATATTTGTTTACACAGGACATTAGGTCTATTGATAGGTTGAGAACCATTGT